>NC_056744.1:76294072-76572927 GCF_019279795.1 Protopterus annectens | reverse complement strand
AAAGACAGGAAAATGCACAGTGCAAGGATATGTCTTGTTTATTCCAGAAATCATGTCTTCTAATGGGCTTACTACAGTCTCTCTAATGTTAGCGCTTGTGCATCGTGGGTGCACGTCATTGGCTTTCACAGTAGTGAATAGTGGCAATAAATATTCTCACTATCCTCACACAACATAACTTGGGGTGAATGATTACATGGGAGAATTTTTCATTTGACCCCTTTACTTAATGTATGGATTCTAAGAATGTAATGTCCTTCGGGTACACTATTGGCCTGAATGGATTTGTGATCACAACCAGCTTCTTGTCTTACGATTTTTCCCTTCATAAACCTTTGTCAAAAAAAGCAAAAGTTCAGGTATTTCAGTTATAAGCAACTGCATGCAGGTACAAACAGCTGCCCAACATAAGTCTCAGCTGCTGAGAATATTACAGTTCTTACATTCAAGTGGCCTGGTTTAATGTACATTGTGTGTATGTATATATATTAAAGTCACTTATAAAAGCCTATCAAAAATGGAAGAGTTTAAGAGTGCTTGAAGATTCTCTTGGAATTAAAGCCTCTTCAGCTGAAGTTCTGGTAGACTTGTCCACAATAAATCACCCGAATCAGCTATCTCCAATGATACTCTAAAAAGCTTAAATTCCACTACTGAAAGGTGCTTGTATAATGTCTGTAGTAACAGAATCAGTGGTTGCATTTAGGTGTTTTTGATCCTTATTTTTGGGATTCAATACTGTGGTAAGTTCATCTGCAGAGCTAGCTGAACATTCTTGCTGCTGGATTCCAAAGTAGGAGGGCCCCTATAATTCTAGCTCTCCCAACCAAATTCTCCATCCCTTCAAAACTTGTCTCCATTTTTATACTTGGAATGCTCACACATTATCTAAAAGACAAAACTGCTAAATGTCAGTCTAGCAGCTTTACCTTTGAGTAGAGTTGCCTCCCTTTTATAATTCCATTTCCTGACAAATAAGACACTCTCTTGCAGGTAAACATCTCTAGCATCTGGGTGGCCACACCCCATATAGCAAGCTAAGCCCAGAAGCAATGTCACAACAATGAATACGTTAAGTTAGGTCAGACAAGTTCTCAAATCATGAACTGGGTCAATGCTTAGGGACGTATTGTCAATGTGGTACTTTCCTGTGGTAAACTTCCCAAAGGATACAATACATTATCATTTAGTTAATATTTTGGCACCGGTTATTTATTTGGTATAAATCTTCCGGGTAGGATGGCAAGTCATTTGGGGATTCAATGACTACTCCTAGTTTGTAGTCTTCTGCAAACTGAGTCAGCCAGAGCCCATTGATTTTGGCTATTATGTCAGAAAAGCAGATGCCAAACAGGAGAGTTGCCTGCACAGAACACCGGAGGACTTCACTGGTGACTGGTCAATGAGGGTAACATCCCTTATTTTGATCAACTGTGTCTCGTGAACCAGTTGGCAATCCAGCAGGTGACATAGGGGTTTATTCTCAGCTTATTTAGCTTCTCTACTAGACTAGAGTACAGAACTCTCAAAAGCTTTAGCCAGATCATGGTATGTGATGTGCACAGTTTTGTCTTCATCCATTGCTTTGGTGAACTTTTCAAAAAAATTCCACCACGTTAGTTTGCATGACACACCCTTAAGGAATCCAAACAGAGAATGGTGAAGTATTTGTAGGTTCCCTATGTCATGATTTCCCCAAGTCTTTCCATGACTTTATGCAGGGGAAAGACTACAGCTATATATATATATATATATCTCCCAAAAGTTATGGATGGTGGGACCCGCTACTGCAGCATCAAGGAATTCTAACATCTGCTGTTATGGGCAAGACCAACTTACACAATTTTGCTAAGTTACTCATTCTCACTACTGCAGTAACCTTTAGGTTATATGGGTTGATTACTAACACCTATTCAACCTGGAAGGGGGACTTTGTTTACTATGGTTGTTATAACAAAAAAGCAACAACTGAGGACAGCCATCTTGCAACAGTCTGTTTTAACATGGAGTGTCCTTTCTTAGTTCAATCATAAGAAACAGCAGATTTGCTTTAATAAAGGAATTAGTTCTGTAAAGACAGTAACTGAGCTATGTCTGTCCAAAATATGTATAATACTCTGCCTGTTTTTTAGGATCTGGATAGAAAATTGGTAGATTAGTAGCTTAATTCAATGTAAACTTTGGGCATGATTGAGAGATTTGTTCTTGTGACCTTATCGCTATGAAAAGAAAGGGCTTTACACAACAGCTTCTAATTTGATATTTCCTTCTTGCAGATGTCAGAGCAATGAGAACAGTTTTGTATTTAACTAACATCAAATGTAATCAATGAGCAGGTTTAAATGAAGACACGGTTACCTCTTCCAGAACAAAGTTAAGATCCCTAGAAGGAGTGACCCATTTATGAGAAATTCTTCAGAAACCTTCACTAAAAACTGAGGATTCATCCATGGGCAGACATGCAGAAGTGGCCACAAGATGTTTCTTGATAGTAGAATGTGAGACCACAGGACGGTAACTCAAATATTTCAGCACCAGTGGTACATAACTACTAATGGAGCCCTGGGTACTGGCTAGGCACCAACTAGAAAATGTCTCACCAACTAGAAAATGTCTTTCTTGCTAATCCATTTCCTAGCAGTAGGTTTTCTTGCTTTCTTTAGTACCTGCTGCACATCCTCATGAAAGAGATGCCCAAGAGGTAACAGAATTGATCACCCAGGCAGTTTGCTTCAAACTGGTGTATATCAAACCTCCCTTATATTGAGTGTATAGGGCTGTCTGTGAGGAAGCTTGTGGCAATTTCCCTTGGCAAGTTCCATAAGAAGGCAGGACTAATGTTGCTTGGGCCAACAAGGGGGAGGGTCACCATAATAATTTTTGGAGTCTCCTTCCAAATATTCAGAATTACCCTGGATAACAGTGGAATGGTACAAAGGAACATTTTCTTTCCCATGGTCAGGAATGCATCTGTTCTCCAAGCTTACTTGCTAGGAGCCCTGGAACACAATTTGGTCAGCTGTTCATTTTGAAAGGAGGCAAAGAGCTATTGGAAGTGTTCCCCGCAGATGGATCAATTCCTAGAAGACCACCTTATTCAATTTCCATTTGTGAGGAAATGTGCTGGTCCTGCCCAGCTGGTCTGCCCCTATGCTTTGCTCTGGTATCAAATCTGCCTGAAGATTTAAGAAATGCTATAGAGTTAACTCCAAAGCATTCATAGCCAGCCTGTACAGAGGACAAGAGCTTACCCCCCCCAAAAAATGGCATTTTTTGTAATTACGTGCAGAAGTCTGGGGGAACCACAGATTGAAAATTTGAGGCATGAATCACAACCAGCCTCATCTGAGTGCTTTAGTCTAAATTCCACATGCCTTGCACTTTCACCACCATGGAAACTGCCCTCCCCCCAAGTAAAATCTGATGAGTGTAGTTACAGATTGGCTTGGGTTGTGAGGACACAGAATGGGATATCTGTATCTTCTTCTATCTCATGTCTTCACCAGTGCAGTTCCTTTTTGACAAAGCCCAAAACTGGAACTGAAATTCCAATGGATGCAAATTTTGGGTCCATGTAATACTGGCATAATCATTTAGATATATTAAATTGTTTAGAAGAGGTCCTTGTTTTCCTCCTCTTGCCATCTCTCATTCCCTATTTGGTTTGAAAACACACATCATTTGTTCTGATTTTAAAAGGGAAGGAGAATCTGGGAGATTTGCAAGGGAGGCTTAAAATCTTACCAATTCCCTTTAATTGTCCTCTGTCAAACTGAGGACCTGAGTAGAAGATTAGCCAAACAAAACCTTCTCTAAAGCAGAACTTAAAACTTCAGACTATTTCATTACCAAACTTCTTATTGCATACCCAGACATCTCCAATACTGTAGTAGCAGTGGCCCTTAGACACATTATCTGCACAATCAGATACTCTTAAGGCATGTTATAATACTCACAGATTAGAAACAATGACATCCAGACAGGAACTACCTTCAGAAGATAGTGTAGCAGACAATTCTCTCAAATGGTCTGAAAAAAAGAATAAACTTCCACATACATACCCACTAGTTAATTTGGTATGCCAAAATGGAAGAGAAAATTCTTACCAAATCTGTTAGATATATTTCCTTTTGTCAACAGGAAAAGCATTGGTAGAAACTGCCTGTTTTCAAGTGGCAAAAAATATGTAACAGCTGCATGATTAGACCCAAGGTTGGAGAACAAATGCTTGTTTTGAGAAACGTTGCAAGACCATCTGCCTTTCTGGGACTGAAAGCACAGAATCAGGATTACTACAAGGCTGACAGAATAGGAGATACAGGAATGGAATGTGGCATATCTATTTGTGGCATACAGTATCTCAGTTTGGGGGAATGTCCACCTTTTCCCACAACAAAAACCTCATTCCTCCAAGGAGTTTAGTGAGGACCAAGTTTCCTCTGAATCAGAAAACTGGGCTTGGGAATTTCCAGGAAGAGAAGTCCTGTCTGTATACATCAGGATCTGCAAACAAATTTTCCTCAAATTTCTACTGCCATTCTCATAAGGTTTGAGCATTAGGATTGGCAAAGGTAAGGTAAGAATATCTTCTAACAGACAAATCTTCAGGTGAACAGTGTTTAACCTTTTGTTTTTTTGCTATAAAAACCTTGTATTAAGACGCACTACTGAAGGCACTTCTGCCTTGTCTAAAGGTCTCTTTTCCCAGCTACCTCAAGCAACACCTCCCAGAATATTTACTTGACCCAGAGAAGATGTCTCCCCCATGCCAGGATAGGACACTGGAACAGCTGATGAGGACTTTGCTGATCCCAAGATCATGGTGGCTGAAAGGACATCAGAGGAAACCAGTGTGGTCTTAGGAATGACAAATGGCCAATACAGATTCACCCATTATCAGCTGAGGAAATGGCTGAGCCTAAGAAGTCAGCAAGGGCTCTTTGGTAAGTTTTTGCTTTCTAGGTACAATGGGATATGAAACAGGAGGGGCATAATTATTCTTGATGTAGCTAAGGAGACAGACTCAAAGCTGTTAATTGTTGGAACGAGTTACTGTCAAGTGCTCTCAAGCAGCACACTTTGCTGTAGTACACAGTCCCCCACAGTAATACACAAGCAGTACACTAAAATCCTGACAGAAATCCTTTAAAAACAAAAGCAAACTGAAAAAAATGGCAGGTATGTTGTCAATTTACACAAGCAGCGACATATCCTGTCCATTCAAAACACTTCAACACTAAACTTTGTAAAAAACATAAAATCAAATTTACAGTACATTTTCAGACACAAACACCCCCACCCCACCCAATAAGCAATGAACAACAGCAGTCCCTGGCAGGAAAAGTACAGTTGTATACACTTACCATAAATGTAGATGTTCAAGTGTATTCACTGTTGCAGTCATCACACTTGGGTTATCTGCCTGCGGGTAGCCCTCTGTCTGCCCGAATACCAGTGTCTTGGGATTTCTGCGTCGGATACTGTGCCTCTTCCATGACGCCAGGTCGTCAGGGGTATAAAACATGCAGCCAACACCATTACATCAGTTTTTCTTGTCTCAAATGTCAAAAGCCCCCCAAAATAGGAAGCTATTACATGGTGTGAAACACCTCCAGTAAAAAGTAAATACCCCTACCGTAAAAGATGGCCATAAAGAGGATAGGTAGAAAGGATAAAGAAAGCCAGGGGGCTGGAAGAAGGGAAACCAGGACTGCAACAGTGAATACACTCGAACATCTAAATTTATGCTAAGTGCACACAAAGTAC
The DNA here is from genome assembly GCF_019279795.1 of Protopterus annectens. Taxonomy (NCBI): domain Eukaryota; kingdom Metazoa; phylum Chordata; order Ceratodontiformes; family Protopteridae; genus Protopterus; species Protopterus annectens. The sequence goes on along the minus strand of NC_056744.1, from coordinate 76,567,161 downwards.
AGTTGTGTACACTTACCATAAATGTAGATGTTCGAGTGTATTCACTGTTGCAGTCCTCACATATGGGTTATCTGGCTCATGGTAGCCCTCAGTCGGCCCGAATATCAGAGACCTTGATATATGACGTCAGCTGCTGCCGGTTGTAAAACTGATGTCAATACGTCAGGTTAAAGGGAGGCAGCTGACGCCATTTCCTCAGTTTTTCTTGCCTTAGCTGTCAGGAGCCCCAAAAATAAGGCTAGCCCAGGAATGGTAGCAGCCTGGACACATGTCATATAAAAAATAAAAATCTACAGTCTGTGCCTTAGGAAAAAAGGAGGAATGGAGGGTGGGAAATCAGGACTGCAGCAGTGAATACATTCAAACATCTACATTTATGGTAAGTGTACACTACTGTACTATGTTCTTCATGTTTCACTGTTGCAGTCCCCACACATGAGTTGATTCCCAAAGTCCAGTAAGAAGACAAAGGGGGGGGGATCACAGATAAGGGGTTGGTAAGGAGGCCCTGCAAAACTGCAGAGGCAAAACCAGCCCTGGATTTAGAAAACAAAGGTAGGTTGTAATGCTTTGTGAAAGTATGGACAGAAGACCAAGTAGCTGCTTCTAGAATGTCCTTAGTTGGCACACCTCTCAGAAAAGCTGCAGAGGTAGAAGCTGCTCTAGTAGAATGGGTCCTAATACCCTGAGGGGGAACTTTCCCATGCTGCAGTAATAAAAGTGAATACAATGAGCAATCCATTTGGAGATGGTTTGTTTTGAAATAGCTTTACCCTGAGCCTCACAAGCAAAACTAACCAATAACTGTTCAGATTTTCGAAAGGATTTAGTCCTGTCTAAGTAAAATCTCAGTGCCTATGCACATCAAGACAGTGCAGAATCCTTTCCCCTTTATTTTGGGGATTGTTGAAAAATGTAGGCAGGTGAATAGACTGGTTAAGGGTTAAATTGGAAACTACCTTAGGCATAAAGGAGGGATTGGTTCTCATATAAACCCGATCTGAGTGAAAAATAATGAAAGGTTCTACTGCCATTAAGGCTTGCAGCTCAGATTCCCTTCTAGCTGAAGTAATAGCTAAAAGGAAAGCAGTCTTCCAGGATAGAAACTTCAAATCTGCAGAGGCAGCTGGTTCAAAGGGAGGCAGAGTAAGTTTTTCCAGGACAAAATTAAGATCCTAAGCAGGAGTAGGAGCTCTTCTGGGAGGTCTAAGATTACTAGCTCCCCTCAGGAACTGCTTCATCAAGGGGTGAGAAAAATGGGTTGCTCAAAAGAACAATGAGCCAAAATTGCTGAAGCGTGAATTTTGATTGAAGAAAAGGAAAGTCCACCATTAAGCAATCCTGCTAGGTAGTCAAGAATGAGTGAAAGAGAAGGATGAGAAGAGTCTTCTCCTTTAGCTATCATCCAAGAGCAAAATCTTTTCCATTTATCTGCATAGGATTTTCTTGTGCTAGGCCTCTTGGCCTCATGAAGAACTTCAAGCAAATGTTGGAAAAGATTTAAAGTATTAGCCAGGCAGTTAAATGCAGAGTTTGAAGATGAGGATGAAGGAACTTTCCCCCTCCCTGAGCCAACAGATCTGATACCAGGGGAAGATGCCAAGGCTGAGCCTGGGAAAGGCTGTGAAGGAGGGGATACCAGTGTTGCCTGGGACAATCTGGAGCTATCAGAATAGCCTTTGGTTATTTGTCCCTTATCTTTAGCAGCACTCTGGAAAGAAGAGGCAGAGGAGGGAATGCATAAACTGACAGATGTGTCCATGGGAAGGACAACATAACCACCCTCCAAGCTTTGCTGTGAAACTCCCTGGTGCAGAAGGTTGGAAGGAGATGATTGGTGTGAGAGGAGAAAAGATCCACTTGTGGGGTGCCCCAATGATGGGTGATTTGATGGAAAATGCCCCTGTTCAGTTGCCATTTATGAGGATCCAGAACATGTCTGCTCAAATGATCCGCCAAGGAGTTCAGCCTCCCTGGAAGATACTGGGCTATTAGATGTAAGCCCATGGATGCTGCTAGGAACCATAGTCTCATGCTTTGTCTGCACAAGGGGTAAGAGTGAGTCCCCCCTTGCTTGTTGATGCACCACATGACTGTGGTATTGCCTGTCCTGATTAGCAGAGTCCCAGGGTAGAGTAGGTCCTTGAAAGCCAGCAAGGCCTGCTGCACTCCCATCAATTCTTTTAAGTTTATGTACAGATGAATCTGCTGGATGCTCCAGGTCCCCTGTATGCCCCTGCCCTCCAGATGAGCCCCCCATGCAACATCTGAGGCGTCTGTGGTGAGAGTTTGGCTGGCAGGTGGTGGGCGGGAAAGGCAGACCCTTGTTCTGAGAACAGGCTGTCACCCACCAGAGGAACTCCATTTGTAGACAGGGAAATAGGGGAAGAATCAAGTCCTGTGTGTGTTCACACCAAAGATTCTTGACGTACCATTGAAGTTTTCTCATATGCAGCCTTGCATATGAGATCATCAAAATACATGAAGCCATGAACCCCAGTGCTTGCAGGAATTGCCTTGCAGAGAGCTGGGTCATGCTTGCCAAGTTCATGAAGCGGAAAGATCTTCTTGCTTCTGTTGAGGGAGGAATACCATCTGGGCGGCTGTATTCAGACTCGCTCCCAGGAAAACAATCTTCCTTGAAGGAACCAACTTTGACTTCTTTTCATTGACAGTGAACCCAAAGAGGTAGGAATGTTCTTCAGGAAATCCAAATCCTTTTCTAGTTGTTCTGGGGAGCTTGCTTGAATGAGACAGTCATCCAGGTAAGGATATATTTGAATGTTTCTCTGCCTGCAAAAAGCAATGGATGGAGCCAGGCACTTCATAAAAACTCTGAGAGCAGTAGATAAGCCAAAGGACAATGCAGAGAACTGAAAGTGTTACTCCCCAGCCCTGAAGCGAAGGAACTGCCTGCAACATTCACTTATTGGGATGTGCAGATAAGCCTGCTTGAAATCCAAAGTTACCAGCCATGAATCCTTGCCCAGCATTGGTAGTAATTGTTGAACGGTGATCATCTTGAACTTGGGAATCACCAGAAAAGTGTTTAGAATGGACAGATCCAGAATAGGGCACCAGGTTCCTCCTTTCTTGGGTACCAGAAAAAAACCTTGAATAAAAGCCTAGGCCTGCCGGATTTGCAGGAACTGGCTCTATATCCTCCATAGTCAGTAGAGAAGAAATTTGAGTTTCTACCTCTGCCCTGAGAGTTCTGGGTATGTCTGGGTATCCTTGTAAAACAGGGAAGGTGTGAAAGTAAAACTTGTAACCTTGATTTACTATATTGAGCACCCATCTGTCTGTGATGGTAGACCACACTTCTGCAAGCCTGGCTAACCTTCCCCCCAAAGTAAACCCAGGGTTTGCAGAGGTAGGCAGAAGTAGGCCGGAGTCATTGAGAATGTTTGCTTTGGTAAGCTGGCTTAGAACTCCCCGATTTAGCAGAAGAAGAATGCCATTGTTTAGCCCTTTGAGGGGCAGAAGCCTGCCCTCTGGAAGATCTGAAACCCCTAGGCCTAGAGTGACCCTGCTTGCCAGGATCAGGGAAAGACCAATTCTTGGAATGATAATGCCTACTAAACCAAGGAGGCTGAACCTGAAGGAAATCATTTACAGCTTGCATAGATTTTTGCCTTATCCTCCAACTTCTTTAGTACCTCCTCAGCCTTATTACCAAAAAGATTGTCCTTGTGCAAAGGAACATCCAGCAATTTAGATTTGACTAGTTCAGAAAGAGGCTGGTCCCTGAGCCAAGCATGCCTTCTAATTATGGAACCAGTGGCTGCTGCTCTGCAGGAAGCCTCCAAAGTGTCAAAACCACAATAAAGTGAATGCATATTAACTAAAGTGGCATAATTCAGCAAGTCTTGCAAATCTTTGTTCTCCATCATGGAAGGAATATCTCCAAGTTTAGCCTTAATAGTCTCCAAAGTATGCTGCTGATACTTAAGCATGTGAAAAAGACAACTCACAAATCTAATGGCAAGAGTTGCAGAAGTATAGACTTTTTTACCCCACCTGTACAAGGCCCTAGATTCCTTATCAGAAGGTACAGGGTTTTTAGCAATAGTAGCCTTAACATCCTTGGGGCCTTGAGAAATAATTTCTGAATCAGCATTAGTTTTTTTAAAAAGGAATTTATGAGATTCAGGAACCCTGTAATATCTATCTGGTTTCCTGGGGGCAGGAGGCACAGAATTAGGAGTTAAAGAATTTTCCATGAAAACATCATCCACAACTTCCAAAACTGGAACCTCCAACAAAAAAGCAAATATACCAAAAGCTTTTAAGCATAGTAAATAAGAATAGAGGTATAGCCAAAAGAAGTCAGGAGGCTGAAGGGAGGGTAACCAGGACTGCAACAGTGAATACACTGGAACATCTACATTTATGGTAAGTGTACACAACTGTTCTATGTTCTTTGTGTTTCACTGTTGCAGTCATCACATTTGGATAGATTCCCAAAGCTAAGGATGGGAAAAGGAAATTAGCATTAGGACCAGCTATAAGGTCCTGCAAGACTGCAGTGGCAAAGCCATCTCTGGATTTAGAGAAAGATGGCAAATGGTAATGCTTGATGAAGCTATGTACAGAACTCCAGGTAGCAGTTTCTAGGATGTCCCTGTTAGGGACACCTCTGAGAAAGGCTGTAGAGGTAGATGCAGCCCTGGTTGAATGTGGTCTTATCACCTGTGGGATAGGTTCTCCATGGTGCTTATAGCAGAAATGAATGCAATGGCCTATCCATTTAGAAATAGTTTGCTTTGAAATGGGTTTCCCCTCTGCCTCTGCAGCAAATGCCACCAGCAGCTGTTCAGATTTCCTGAGAGGTTTAGTCCTGTCCAAGTAAAATCTAAGTTGGCTGTGCACATCTAAGGAGTGCAGTATACATTCCCCTTTGTTCTGTGGATTAGAAAAGGTTGGCAAATGAATGGACTGATTAAGAGCTACACTGGATACTACCTTGGGCATGAAGGAGGGATTGGTCCTGAGGGACACCCTGTCTGCATGAAAGATGATAAAAGGCTCCACCGCCATAAGGGCCTGTAATTCAGACACCCTTCTTGCTGAAGTGATTGCTAAAAGGAAAGCTGTTTTCCAAGAAAGGAATGTCAACTCTGCATTTGCAGCTGGCTCAAAAGGAGGTAGAGTGAGTTTTTCCAGTACAAAGTAAAGGTCCCAGGCTGGTGTTGGGGCTCTCCTGGGTGGTCTTAAGTTTTTGGCCCCTCTGAGGAACTGCTTGAGCAGTGGATGAGAGAAGAGGGGTGGTTCTGTGTTGTAATGAGCTGAAATGGCTGAGGCATGAATTTTGATGGAGGAAAAGAAAAGGCCCTTGCGAAGCATCTCAGTTAAGTATTAAAAAATCTGAGGTAAATTGGGTGCTGCTGTGCCCATCCCCTTTGTTTGGTTCCAGGAACAGAATCTTTTCCATTTTTTAGCATAAGATTTTTTAGTAATAGGCCTCCTTGCCTCCAGAATGACATCCAACACTTGTTTACTGAGGGATGGTAATGGAGAGATCAAGTAATTAGCCAGGCTGCCAGGTTCAGGGTTTGAAGCTGAGGGTGCAGAATCTGGCCCTCCTGCTGGGACAGCAGGGTAGGGGTCTGAGGCAGGTGTCATAGTGTCAGCAGTGACACACTGCGCAACAGGGGGTACCAATGTTGGCATGGCCAGTCTGGTGCAATCAGTATCATCCTTGGTTTGTCCTGTTTGATCTTTAGTAGTACCTTGGAGAGGAGAGGCAGAGGAGGAAAGGCATAAACTGATAGTTTTTTCCAGGTGGACAGGACATCCACTTTCCAAGCTTGTTTGTCAGGAGTCCTTGTGCAGAATTTGTCCAATTGGTAGCCCTGGGGGGAGGCAAACAGGTCTATCTCTGGGCTCCCCCATTTGTTTATCAACACGTTGAATGTCTTTGGTTCCAGTTTCCACTCGTGTGAGTCCATGAGATTTCTACTTAGTTCGTCTGCCAGTGTATTTAGCTTTCCTGGCAGGAACTAAGCCTGTAGGTGCACTTGGTAGCTCAAGGCTGTGTTCCACAGAGTCATGGCTAGTCTGCAGAGAGAGTATGAGTGGGTTCCCTCCTGCTTATGTACCACATAAAGTACAGTTGTGTACCTACCATAAATGTAGATGTTCGAGTGTATTCACTGTTGCAGTCATTACACTTGGGTTATCCTGCTGGCAGGCGACCCGCACACGGCCAGAGTTCCAAAGTCTAGGTCCGGCATCGGTTGCTGTCACCTCTTCCCTGACGTCAGTGCATCAGGGGTATGAAAGATGCAACCGATGCCATTTTCTTCAGTTTTTCTTGCCCCAGATGTCAGGTGCCCCCAAATAGGAAGGCTGAAAAAAAATTATGCCAAAAAGCATACATGTACTAAAATAAACATTTCCTTCATCTACAAGCAAATACACCACATAGGTTGTATAGAGTTGAGAAGTACAGAAAAGTCCCAGCAATGAAAAGGGGGGTTGTGGGTGGGTAACCTGGACTGCAACAGTGAATACACTCGAACATCTACATTTATGGTAGGTTCACAACTGTACTATGTTCATAGTGTTTCACTGTTGCAGTCATTACACTTGCGTTGAATCCCAAAGCTGAGGTTAGGTGGCTGGGCCTAACTAGGATTAGGAGAGGCTACCAGGCCCTGCAGAACTGCAGTGGCAAAGCCTATTCTGGATTTAGAGTAGAGAGGTAAGTGGTAGTGCTTGGTGAAAGTGTGCACTGAACTCCAGGTTGCAGCTTCTAAAATGTCTTTGGTTGGTACTCCTCTGAGAAAGGCTGCTGAAGTGGCTGCTGCTCTGGCAGAATGTGGCCTAATGCCCTTAGGCACTGATTTGCCATGTTGTGCATAACAGAAGTGAATGCAGTGTCATATCCATTTTGAAATCGTCTGCTTTGAGATAGGCTTTCCTTGTGATCCTGCAGCATAAGCTACAAACAGTTGCTCAGTTTTTCTGAAAGCTTTTGTTTTGTCCAAGTAGAATCATAGCTGTCTGTGTATGTCCAAAGCATGCAGAAGTCTCTCCCCTTTATTCTGGGGATTTGGATAGAAAGTTGGCAACTGAATGGTTTTGTTAAGAGCCATCCTGGAAACCACCTTTGGCATAAATGCTGGGTTTCTCCTTAGAGAGGCCCTGTGCTGGTGAAAAATGATGAAAGGTTCCACTGCCATTAATGCCTGTAACACTGAGACTCTTCTTGCTGAAGTTATTGCTAGGAGCAGAGCAGTTTTCCATGATAAGAATTTTATATCAGCTGTGTTGGCTGGCTCAAAAGGAGGCAGTGTGAGCTTTTCTAAAACAAAATTGAGGTCCCAAGTAGGTATTGGTGCTCTCCTTGGGGGTCTTATGTTTTTGCTCCTCTGAGGTACTATCTTAGTAATGGATGTGAAAAAATAGGAGGTTCCGTATTGTAATGAGCTGAAATGGCAGAGGCATGGATCTTAATAGATGAGAAGGATAGGCCTTTGTCCAGCATCTCAGTTAGGTATTGTAAAATCTGAGGTATATTTGGAACAAGTGGTATGAGCCCTTGTGCCTGGTTCCAAGCACAGAATCTCTTCCATTTTTCTGCATAAGATTTCCTAGTGCTGGGCCTCCTGGCTTCTAAAATGACATCCATAACAGCTTTAGAGAGAAGTGTGGTCTGAGTGGCTATATTATCTGCCATGCAGCCAGATTTAAGGTTCTGAGTTGACTGTGCAGAATCTGATTGTTTTGTTGAGTCAGAAGATGAGGAATTTGAGGTAAAGGCCAGGCTGGGCCTTGAGACAAGCTCTTTAGGATTGGGTACCAGTGCTGGCGTGGCCAGTCTGGGGCAATCAGGATAATTTTTGGCTTCTCTTGTCTGACTTTTAGGAGCACCTTGAGAAGAAGAGGCAGTGGAGGGAAGGCATAAACTGTCAGGGTTTTCCAGCTGAATGATAGAGCATCCACTTTCCATGCTTGTGAGTGATAAGTTCTTGTGCAGAATTTCTGTAGTTGGCAGTTGTGAGGGGAGGCAAAAAGATTTATGTCTCGGCATCCCCATTTTCTTGTTATCATGCTGAAGACTTGTGGATTTAGTTTCCATTCGTGAGGATCCATGAGATTTCTGCTTAGTTCGTCTGCCAGTGCATTTTTCATTCCTGGCAGGAATTTGCCTGCAGATGTACTTAATAGGTCAGTGCTGTGTTCCACAAAGTCATGGCTTGCCTGCAGAGGGGGTAGGAATGTGTGCCCCCTTGCTTGTTTATGTACCACATAACTGTGGTATTGTCCGTCTTTAGTAATAGTTGTCCTGGATGTAGTAGGTCCTTGAAAGCTGTCAGGGCATTCTGTACAGCTAGCATCTCTTTTTGATTGATGTGAAGATGCATTTGTTCCTTGGGCCACGTGCCCTGAATACATTTTCCTGCCATGTGTGCCCCCCAGGCATAATTCGATGCATCCATTGTAATTGTCTGCCTGGCTGTGGGTAAGGTGAAAGGCTGTCCCTTGTTGTGGTGACAGGCCCAGGACCACCATCAAAACTCCTGTTGTAGGCAGGGAATTAGAGTTATTGTTTCCAGGCTGTGGCAATGTTGAGTCCAAACACTTTTTAGATACCGTTATAGTTTCCTCATATGCAGTCTTGCATATGGAATTAGTAGAATGCAGGATGCCATGAAGCCCAGGGCCTGCAGAAATTTTTCTTGCAGGGAGCTGGGTCTTTGTTGCCATCATTTGAAAGTAATCAGTCAGTTGCCTTTGTTTGTCTGGCATGAGATAAGCCATCTGGGCAGTTGTATTTAAGCTTGCACCCAGGAATATTATCTCTTGAGAGGGCACTAGTTTTGATTTCTATTCATTTATTGTGTACCCTAGGCAAATTAGTAATCTTTTTACAAACGCCAGATGTTTAAGAAGAATGTCCTTGCTCTCTGCTTGAATGAGGCAGTCGTCCAAGTAGGGATATATTTTAATTCCTTTTTGTCTGCAAAATGCAATTACTGGTGCCAGGCATTTTGTGAAGACCCTGGGCGCAGTAGATTAGCCAAAGGGCAGTGCAGAGAATTGGTAATGCATTGAGCCAGCTATGAATCTGAGGTATCTTCTGCAAGATTATCTGATTGGGACATGCAGGTATGCCTCCTTGAGGTCCAAAGTAACTAGCCAAGCCTTCTTGCCCAGCATGGGTAGAAGTTGCTGCAGTGTTAACATTTTGAATTTTGGAACATCCAGGAAAGTATTTAGGATTGACAAGTCCAGTATTGGTCTCCAGGCTTTGTCCTTTCTGGGTACCAGGAAAAGTCTTGAGTAAAATCCTTGTCCCTGTTCTTGCTGTGGTACTCTTTGAATAGCTCCCTTGTCCATGAGAGCAGCAATTTGCTTTTGTGCCTCTGCCCATTGGTTTTGTGGCAGGTCCAGCATACCTTTTGATTTTGGAAGGGTGTGAAAGTGGAACCTGTAACCCTGAGAAACAATATTCAGTACCCATTTGTCCTGGGTGATTATGTGCCAATTTTGTGAGAAAAATGCTAGCTTTCCCCCTAGGGGTGCTGCCAAAAGGTAAGTGCTTGGCATTTGTAGAGGGAAGTAATTGGGACTGTTTCCATAAGGTTGTGATTTGTCTTCTCCTCCTTTGGGGGCTGAAGCACCCCATTGTTTAGGTCTGTAGGAGCCTTGGGGCTGAGATCTGCCTCTTGGGTGTCTGTATCTGCCTCTTTGTGGCCTACCTGACACCAGAAACGACAAATTTGTTGAAGGCCAGTTTCTGCTAAACCTAGGTGGCTGAACCTGTAAGAAATCCTTTACTCTCTGCATTGATTTTGCTTTATCCTCCATTTTCTTGAACACCAAAGTATCATGCTGTAGTGGAGCATCCAATAATTGTACTTTAACATGTTCAGGTAAACTTTGTTCTTTCAACCAAGCATGCCTTCGAATGACAGAGCCTGTAACTGCAGCTCTACAAGAAGCCTCTAATGAATCAAAACCACATTGCAGAGTATGCTTTCCCACTTGTTCAGCTGCATGCAATAAATCCTGCATTTCCTTACTGTCAGGACTTTGAGTTTGTAAGCATTTTCTGTTTTAACAAAGACATGAGGTACTGTTGATATTTAAGCATGTGAAACTGGCAGTTTAAAGCCCTTACAGCTAAAGTAGCAGAAGTGTAAACTTTTTTCCCCCATCTATCCAGAGCTCTAGAATCCCTATCAGAGAGAACAGGGTTTTTTTGCATTGGAAGCCTTAACCCCTTTGGGACCCTGAGAAATTGTTTCTGGGTCAGTAGCAAGGTTTTTATAAAGAAATTTATGAGAGTCAGGGACCCTGTAGTACCTGTCTGGCTTGACTGTTGCAGAGGGGTAAAGAATCAGGAGACAGACTGGATTCAGAGAAAACATCAACAATATCAAGCACAGGAGGGATAGACAGGGGCCTGTGCTGAGGCAATAAAAGAAAGTCTCTGAGCCTTTTCTTGGATTCTGAATAATCCTGGCTCTCCCAATGGAAATGCTCCCTCATGGTGTGCAGGGTTTCCCCAAAAGAATAATCCTCAGGCAGAGAGCCTGAAGGTATAGATTCTTCTGCATCAGAGTCCTCATAGGGAGGGAGAGAATATCCCTGATCTGAAGAGGAATCAGAGAAAATAGAAACATGGTCAGAGGAATCAGTCAGTGTCTTGCCTAGGCCTTTTAACAGGAGGGGGATGGGAACCCCTGATCAAAGTAATTAAGTCTTCGGCCATTTTAAGCATCTGTTTCTTTGGCATGGATGACTGTCCAGGAGAATGCTGTACTTGTTTCCTTGTCTTTAATGGTGTTTTTGACTTTTCCTTGGCTGCTGCAGTGGACTTAATAGTAAGCTGTGAAGGTCTGAAAACATCCTCAGAAGCCGATGCCTGCTCAGCGGCTCTGGACCCATCTGAGGGAATAGTTTCCACAGGCCCAATACCTTGAGTTTCCAGAGGCCTAGGTGTCTCCACGTGGGAGTCGGATACGGCCTGCGGCTCTGAGGTAGCGGGTGTCAGGGGCTGCGAAAGCGCCTCACTGAGAACCGGTGAACCGGCAACTGGCCTAGAAGAGGCTTCGTCGGTTTTGGACCTTGGATGCCTGTCCTTTTCCTTGTCTTTGTGTTTTTTATGAATTCCGGTCGTCGGTTGTTCCAACGGCATTATGTAGTTAAACCTTCGGCCACAGTAATGTAAAGCAAAATCAAACCAACGCTTAATAGTGCGTTTGTTGAATCTAGCACAAAACCGACAACTAGTAACGTCGTGGTCAGGGCCTAGGCAAGGAATACAGTAAGAGTGAAAGTCCTTATGAGGTATTTGCTTCCCACAAGAAATACAATTAACTTTTGCTGACATCGGTCTGGAGCAAGAAAAAAAGTTTCCCCAACGGGGTACTTAGCTTTATTGAAGACTTCGGTTCTGAAATTCGATTTCAAAAATCTCAGGAGTTGGCCGACCGGCACTTGCAAACTGCTTTTGCTTCGGGCACCGCGCAGCAAGAAAGACTGGAGAAAATGGCGTCGGTTGCATCTTTTATACCCCTGGCGCACTGACATCAGGGAAGAGGTGACAGCAACCGATGCCAGACCTAGACTTTGGAACTCTGGCCGACTGCAGGTAGCCTGCCAGCAGGATAACCCAAGTGTAATGACTGCAACAGTGAAACATGATGAACATCCTGGACTGCAACAGTGAATACACTCGAACATCTACATTTATGGTAGGTACACAACTGTACTATGTTCATCGTGTTTCACTGTTGCAGTCATTATGCTTGGGTTGAATCCCAAAGCTGAGGGTGGGTAGCTGGGCCTAAATAGGATTAGGAGTGGCTATGAGGCCCTGCAGAACTGCAGCGGCAAAGCCTGCTCTGGATTTAGAGTAAAGAGGTAAGTGGTAGTGCTTTGTAAAAGTGTGCACTGAAGTCCAAGTTGCAGCCTCCAAAATGTCCTTGGTTGGTACTCCTCTGAAGAAGGCTACTGAAGTGGCTGCTGCTCTGGTAGAATGTGGCCTAATGCCCTTAGGCACTGATTTGCCATGTTGTGAATAGCAGAAACGAATGCAGTGGCCTATCCATTTTGAAATAGTCTGCTTTGAAATAGCTTTTCCTTGCGATCCTACAGCATATGCCACTATGAGTTGCTCATTCTTTCTGAAAGCTTTAGTTTTGTCCAAGTAAAATTGTAGCCGTCTGTGTATGTCCAAAGAATGCAGAAGTCTCTCCCCCTTATTCTGCGGGTTTGGATAAAAGGTAGGCAAATGTATGGTTTGGTTAAGAGCCACACTGGACACTACCTTAGGCATAAATGTTGGGTTTGTCCTTAGAGAAACCCTGTCCGGATGGAAAATAATAAAAGGTTCCACAGCCATTAGTGCCTGTAACTCTGAGACTCTTCTTGCTGAAGTTATTGTTAGGAGAAGAGCTGTTTTCCATGATAAGTATTTTATCTCAGCTGTATTGGCTGGCTCAAAAGGAGGTAGCGTGAGTTTTTCCAAGACAAACTTGAGGTCCCATGCAGGTATTGGAGCTCTCCTTGGAGGTCTTATGTTTTTGGCCCCTCTGAGATACTGCCTTAGCAGTGGATGAGAGAAAATAGGTGGGTCCGTATTGTAATGAGCTGAAATGGCAGAGGTATGGATCTTAATTGATGAGAAGGATAGACCTTTGTCCAGCATCTGTTAGGTATTGTAAAATCTGAGGAATATTTGGTACAAGCATGTCAATTCCTTGTGCCTGGTTCCAGGCACAGAATCTCTTCCATTTTTCTGCATAAGACTTTCTGGTGCTGGGCCTCCTGGCCTCCAAAATAACATCCATAGCTGCTTTAGAGAGAGGTGTGTTCTGAATGGTTACATTATCCGCCATGCAGCCATATTTAGGGTTCTGAGTTGGCTGTGTAGGATCTGATTGTTTTGTTGGGTCAGCAAATGAGGAATTTGAGGTAATGTCCAGGCTGGGCCTTGAGACATGCTCTTTAGGATTGGGTACCAGTGCTGGCGTGGCCAGTCTGGTGCAATCAGGATCATTTTTGGCTTCGCTTGTCTGACCTTTAGGAGTAGCTTGGGGAGGAGAGGCAGAGGAGGGAAGGCATATATTGTAAGGGCTTTCCAGCTGAATGAAAGGGCATCCACTTTCCATGCTTGTTCGTGATAAGTCCGAGTGCGGAATTTCTGTAGCTGGCAGTTGTGAGGGGAGTCAAATAGATCTATGTTTGGGCATCCCCATTTCCCTGTTATCATTCTGAAGATTTGTGGATCTAGTTTCCACTCACGAGGATCCATGAGGTTTCTGCTTAGTTCATCTGTCAAAGTATTTGTCTTTCCTGGCAAGAATTGTGCTTGTAGGTGTACTTGATAAGTCAATGCTGTGTTCCCCAAAGTCATGGCCTGTCTGCAAAGGGGTTAGGAATGCGTGCCTCCTTGCTTGTTTATGTACCACGACTGTAGTATTGTCTGTCTATCAGCAGTTGTCCTGGATGAAGTAGGTCCTTGAAGGCTGTCAGGGCATTCTGTACAGCTAGCATCTCTTTTTGATTGATATGAAGATGCATTTGGCTTGTGGGCCATGTGCCCTGAATACATTTTCCTGCCATGTGTGCCCCCCAGGCATAATCTGATGCATCTGTTGTTAGTGTCTGCCTGGCTGTGGGTAAAGCGAATGTCTGTCCCTTGTTGTGGTGACAGGCCTGTGCCCACTATCAAAACTCCTGTTGCAGGCAGGGTATGAGAGTAATTAGTGTTTCCAGGCTGTGGCAATGTTGAGTCCAAACACTTTTTAGATACCATTGTAGTTTCCTCATATGCAGTCTTGCATATGGAATTAGTAGAATGCAGGATGCCATGTAGCCCAGAGCCTGCAGAATTTTTCTTGCAGATAACTGGGTCTTTGTTGCCATGTTTTTGAAGTAAGAGGTCAGTTGCCTTTGCTTGTCTGGCATGAGATAAGCCATCTGGGCAGTTGTATTTAAGCTTGCACCCAGGAATATTATCTCTTGAGAGGGTACTAGTTTTGATTTGTTTTTGTTTACTCTGTACCCTAGGCAAATTAGTAATCTTTTTACAAATGCCAGATGCTTTAGTAGAATGTCTTTGGTCTCTGCTTGAATAAGGCAATCGTCCAAGTAGGGATATATTTGAATTCCTCTTTGTCTGCAAAATGCAATTACTGGTGCCAGGCATTTTGTGAAGACTGGGCACAGTAGATAAGCCAAAGGGCAGTGCAGAGAATTGGTAGTGCATTGAGCCAGCTATGAATCAGAGGTATCTTCTGCAAGATTGTCTGATTGGGACATGTGGGTATGTCTCTTTGAGGTCCAAAGTTACAAGCCAAGCCTTCTTGCCCAGCATGGGCAGAAGCTGCTGCAGAGTCAACATTTTGAATTTTGGAACATCCAGAAAAGTATTTAGAATAGACAGGTCCAGAATTGGTCTCCAGGCTTTGCCCTTTCTTGGTACTAAGAAAAGTCTTGAGTAAAATCCTTGTCCCTGCTCTTGATGAGGCACTGGCTGAATAGCCCTCATGTCCATGAGAGATGAAACTTGTTTTTGTGCCTCTGCTCATTGATTGTGTGGCAGGTCTGGCATACCTTTTGCCTTTGGAAGGGTGTGAAAGTGGAACCTGTAGCCCTGAGAGACTATAAGACCCATTTGTCCTGGGTGATTCAGTGCCAATTTTGTGAAAAAACTGCTAGCTTTCCCCCTAAGGGAGCTGCCAAAAGATAAGTGCTTGGCATTGGCAGAGAGAAGTCATTGGGACTGTTTCCTATAAGGCTGTGATTTGTCTTCTCCACTTTTGGAGATAGAAGCACCCCATTGTTTGGGCCTGTATGAGCCCTGGGGCTGTTGCCTGCCTCTACGGTATCTGAATCTGCCTCTTTGTGGCCTGACACTGGAAAGGACCAATTCTTAGAAGGCCAGTTCCTGCTAAATCTGGGTGGCTCTACCTGTAAGAAATCCTTTACTGTTTGCATAGATTTAGCTTTATCCTCCATTTTCTTCAACACCTCTTCTGCCTTAACACCAAACAAAGTATCATGCTGTAATGGAGCATCCAATAATTTTGCTTTAACATGATCAGGCAGATTCTGTTCCTTTAACCAAGCATGCCTTCTAATAACAGAACCTGTAACAGCGGCCCTGCATGAGGCCTCCAGTGAATCATAACCACATTGCAAAGTATGTTTTCACACTTGTTCAGCTGCATGCAATAAATCCTGAAAATCTTTGTTCTCAGAACGTTCAGAATTTGTCAACATTTTTTGTTTTAACAAAGACATTAAGTATTGTTGATATTTGAGTATATGAAACTGACAATTTAAAGCCCTTACGGCCAAGGCAGCAGAAGTGTAGACTTTTTTTCCCCCATCTGTCTAGAGCTCTAGAATCTCTGAGGGGACAGGTTTTTAGCAGTAGCAGCCTTGACCCCTTTGAGACCCTGTGAGATAGTTTCTGGGTCAGCAGCAGGGTTTTTATATAGAAATTTATGGGAATCTGGAACTCTGTAGTATCTGTCCGGCTTAACAGGTGCAGGAGATAGAGAGTCTGGAGACAGGCCGGACTCTGAAAATACATCATCTACTATGTCTAGAACAGGAGGAATTGTAAGAGGTCTGTGCTGAGGAAGTAAAAGAAAGTCTCTAAGCCTTTTCTTAGAGTGTGAATAATCTTGGCTCTCCCAGTGGAAATGCTCCCTCATGGTATGCAGGGTTTCCCCAAATGAGTAATCCTCAGAAGGAGAAGCTGAAGGAATAGAATCCTCAGCATCAGAATCCTCATAGGGAGGAAGAGAATATCCCTGTTCTGAAGAGGAATCAGAGGAAATGGAAACCTGATCAGAGGAATCATATTCAGTATCTTGCCTAGGCCTCTTATCAGGAGGGGGATAGGAACCCCTGATCAAAGTAATTAGGTATTCAGCCATTTTGAGCATCTGTTTCTTAGGCATAGAAGTCTGTCCTGGAGAATGCTGTACTTGTTTCCTTTCTTTAAAACTGCTTTAGACTTTGTCTTGGATGCTGAAGTAGGCTTTATATAAAGTTGTGTAGGTCTGAAAACACCCTCAGAAGCAGATGCCTGCTCAGTGGCTCTGGACCCATCTGAGGGATTAATTTCTGAAGGGCCAATACCTTGAGTATCCAGAGGCCTAGTTGTCTCCATGTGGGAGTCAGAGGCAGCCTGCAGCTCTGAGGTAGCGGGAGTCAGGGGCTGCGAAAGTGCCTCACTGAGCATCGGTGAACCAGCAACTGGCCTAGAAGAGGCTTCGTCAGCTTTGGACCTCGGATGCTTGTTCTTTTCTTTATCCTTGCGCTTTTTATGAATTCCGGTCGTCGGTTGTTCCGACGGCATTATATAGTTAAACCTTCGGCCAAAGTAATGAAATGCAAAATCATACCGACGCTTAATAGTGCGTTGGTTAAATCTAGCACAAAACTGACAACTAGCAACGTCGTGGTCAGGGCCTAGGCAAGGAATACAGTAAGAATGAAAATCCTTATGAGGTATTTGCTTCCCACAAGAAATACAATTATTAACTTTTTCTGACATCGGTCTGGAACAAGAAAAAATTTTCCCCAACGGGGTACTTAGCTTTATCGAAGACTTCGGATCTGAAATTCAATTTTGAAAATCTCAGGAGTCGGCCGACCGGCATTTGCGAATTGCTTTTGCTTCAGGCACCATGCGGCAAGAAAGACTGAAGAAAATGGCGTCAGCTGCATCTTTTATACCCCTGGAGTACTGACGTCAGGGAAGAGGCAACAGCAACAGACACCAGACCAGGTCTTTGGAATTCAGGCTGACTGCGGGTAGCCTGCCAGCAGGATAACCCAAGTGTAATGACTGCAACAGTGAAACACGATGAACATCCCTGTAATATCTATCTGGTTTTCTGGGAGCAGTAGGTAAGGAGTCAGGGGCCAAGCTAGATTCCGAAAAGGCATCATCAACAATGTCCAGTACAGGGGGATAGCTAAAGGCCTGTGTTGGGGCAGGAGTAAGAAATCCCTAAGCCTTTTTTTAGAATCAGAGTAATCCTGGCTTTCCTAGTGAAAATGCTCCCTAAGAGTATGCAAGGTTTCACCAAAAGAGAAATCCTCTGGAGGGGAAGCAGAGGGAATACAGTCCTCTACATCAGAATCCTCATAGGTAGATAAGGGTAAATCCTGGTCACCAGAGGAAACAAATTGCAGAATCCTGATCAGAAGAATCATAAGCAAATTCAGTCCTAGGTCTCTTAGAGGGGGAAGGTTGGCTTCCCCTGATTAAAGTAATAAGGTCTTCAGCCATTCTTATTTGTTTTTTTTGGCATAGAGGCCTGACCATGCGGTCTAGGCATCTGTTTTCTAGGCATGGATCTAGTTTTAGGCCTTGAAGAAGAAGATGGCGTCAGTTTAATATGCAAGTCAGTAGGCCTGAATACACCCTCAAAAGCCAGTACCTGCACAGCAACTCCAGACCCATCCAAGGTAGAGACATCCGCAGGTTCCACAGTTGAAGCAACTCGTGGTATACCGGACTCCAAATGGGTCTCAGTAGAGGCCTGCGAATCTGAAGTAGTGGGTATCAGGGGCTGCGAAAGTGCCTTACTGAGTACCGGCGAACTGGTGACTAGCTTAGGAGAAGCGGCGTCGGCAGCTTTGGACCTCGGCGGTCTGTCTCTGTCTTTATCTTTGTGTTTTTTCAAAATGTTGGTAGTCGGGTGGCTTACGGAAGCCATATCTGGGTAAATTAACCTAGTACCAAAATATTTAGAAGCATAAATATACTGACAATGAATAGTTTGTTGTTTAAATAAGGCACAAAACCGACAGCGAGGTACGTCATGGTCAGGGCCTAGGCAAGGAATACAGTATGAATGAAAATCTTTATGAGGTATTTGCTTTCCACAAGAAATACAATTATTGACTTTTACTGACATCGGTTTAGAGCAAGAAAAAGTTTCCCCAATGGGGTACTTAGCTTAGTTGAAGACTTCGGTTCTGAAACTCAAAACTGAAAATTTCAGGAGTCGGCCTACCGGCACTTGCGAACTGCTTCAGGCACTGCACGGCAAGAAAGACTGATGTAATGGCATTGGCTGCATGCTTTATACCCCTGACTACCTGACGTCATGGAAGATGAGACAGCAACCGATGCAGGACCCAAGACTATGATAATCAGGCTGACTGAGGGCTACTGCAAGGAGATAACCCAAATGTGATGACTGCAACAGTGAAACATGAAGATCAACAGCCTGTGGCATGGAAGAGTCCATAAATGTCTCGGCAGAGGCTTGCGGCTGAAAATCTGCAGACTGCAAGGGGATGCGAAAACGCCTCACTGAGTACCGCTGTGCTGACTCCCAATTTCTCAGGTGCGTCATCAGTAAATTTAACCCTAGGCCTGTCGTGGTCCTTGTCTTTGCGTTTCCTAGGTATATCTGAAGTCGGGAGACCAGAAGACACCATACCGACGAACTTAGGCCAGACTCCGAAATGCTTATACAAAATTTTAGCTCTACGGCGTTTGGTACATGGGTTAAAGGAAGCAAAGAGATTGCAGTTAGGGACGTCGTGCTCAAGGCCCAAACAAGTGATACAGTAGGAATGGAAATCAAGGTGCAGAATCTGTTTTCCACAGGCATGATAGTTATTAACTTTATCTGACATTCGTTAAAGCTAGAAAAGAGGATCCCCAATGGAGTACTTATCTGAAGAAGTCTTCAACTTGGTAGTCAGAAAGCAAAATGAAGGTAAACGGCCAACCGGCACTACTGTGAATTGCATCTGCTTCGGGCTCCGCAGCAAAAAAGACTGAGGAAATGGCGTCTGCTGCCTCCCTTTATACCTGACGTACTGATATCAGTTTTACAACCGGCGGCAGCCGACATATACCGAGGACTCTGGTATTCAGGGCGACTGAGGGCTACCGTGAGCCGGATAACCCATATGTGAGGACTGCAACAGTGAAACACAAAGAACATCTGTACTATGTTTTCATGTTTCACTGTTGCAGTCCTCACAGTTGGGTTGATTCCCAAAGCTGAGGAAGGGTGGAGGTAGTCAAGCAGTGTTAGGGCTGGCCAGCAGGCCTTGTAAGATTGCTGTAGCAAATCCAGCTCTGGATATAGAAAAAATAGGTAAGTGGTAATGCTTGGTGAAGGTATGTACAGAACTCCAGGTTTCAGCTTCCAGGATGTCCCTGGTAGGGACTTCCCTGAGAAATGCTGTAGAGGTTGAAGTAGCCCTAGTGGAATGTGTTCTGATCCCATGTGAGGTAGGGTTTTCCACGGTGCTTGTAGCAGAAATGGATGCAGTGTGCTATGGCCTTGCCTTCTGCCCCTGTAGCAAAGCTGACTAGCAGCTGGTCAGATTTTCTCAAAGGTTTACTCCTGTCAAGACAGAACCTGAGCCGTCTGTGCACGTCCAAGGAGTGCAGGATCCTTTCCACTTTATTCTAAGGATTAGGGAAGGTTGGCAAATGGATGGATTGGTTTACAGCCACACTGGATACCACCTTGGGCATAAAGGATGGGTTAGTCCCAAGGGAAACTGTCAGCATGAAAATAATGAAGTGTTCCACAGCCATTAGTGCCTGCAACTCACTCTTTTTGCTGAAGTAATGGCTAGAAGCAAGGCTGTTTTCCAAGAGAGACATTTTAACTCTGCTGAAGCAGCAGGTTCAAAAGGTGGAAGTGTGAGCTTTTCCAGTACAAAGTTAAGGTCCCAGGCAGGAGTGGGAGCTCTCCTAGGGGGCCTTAAATTGTTAGCTCCTCTCAGGAACTGTTTGATGAGAGGGTGAGAAAAGAGAGGTGTCTCAGTATTATGAGCTGAGATGGCAGAGGCATGAATCTTAATGGATGAGAAGGATAGGCCTCTGTGGAGCAGCTAGGTAATCAAGCATTTGAGGTAAGGTGGGCACGGCTGTGTCCTTTCCTTGAGACTGACTCCAAGAACAATATCTTTTCCACTTTTCAGCATAGGATTTCCTAGTACTAGGCCTTCTGGCCTCAAGGATGATGTCCAGCACCTGTTTGCTGAGAGTTGCTGGTGGTGTATTCAGGGGATAAGCCAGGCTGCAAGGTTTAGGGTTTGCAGCTGTGGATGCAAAATCTGTCCCTCCTGCTGAGACAGCAGGGAAGGTGTCTGATGTAGGTGGCACTGCTGTCAGACTGCATAGGAGTGGGTACCAGTGCTGGTGGGGCCAGTCTGGGGCAATAATGATTGCCCTTGGCCTGTTCTGTTTGATCTTGAATAGTATTTTTGAAAGGAGGGGCAGAGGGAGAAAGGCATAAATGGAGGTTTTCCCATGAGAAGGATAGGGCATCCACTTTCCAGGCCCTGCTGTGAGGGTACCTGGTGCAGAATTTGCTCAATTGGTGGTTTTGAGGGGAGGCAAAGAGGTCCACCTCCAGTGTCCCCCACCTCTGGATTAGAAGTTTGAAAGAGTTGGGTTCCAGTTTCCACTCGTGTGGGTCCAGTAGATTTCTGCTCAAGTCGTCTGCCAGTGAAGTTTGTTTGCCTGGCAGGAATTGAGGTTGTAGGTGCACTTGGTTGCTCAAAGCTGTGTTCCACAGGGCCATGGCTAACCTGCAGAGTGGGTAAGAATGAGCCCCCCCCCCCGCTTGTTTATGTACCACATAACTGTGGTGTTGTCTTGACTTTATCAGGAGCTGTCCTGGAAGGATAAGGTATTTGAAGGCTGTCAGAGCATTCTGTACAGCTAGCAACTTTTTGATTGACACACAGGAGAATTTGTCTGGGCTCCATTTGCCTTGAATGCACTTGCCTGTCATGTGAGCCTCCGATGCATAGTCTGATGAGTCTGCCGTCAGGGTTTGGGCAGTGAGGGGTTGAGTGAAAGGGAACCCTTGTGGTTGCATGCTTCTGTCCACCAAAAGAACTCTGCCCTTATACAAGGTATGATAGGAATCATTGTTTCCAGGTCTTGAGAATGTTGACACCAGAGACTTATGTACCACTGAAGTTTCCTCATATGCAGTCTTGCATATGGAATTAGCAGAATGCATGAGGCCATGAACCCTAGGGCTTACAGTATTTTCCTTGCAGATAGCTGGGTTTTGGTGGCCATTAATTTGAAGTAGTTTGTCAAATAGACCTGCTTTTCTGGAGTGAGGAATACCATCTGGGAAGTTGCATTCAAGCTTGCTCCCAGGAATACAATTTTTTGACTGGGCACCAGTTGTGATTTCTTTCTGTTGATGGTGTACCCCAGTGAAGTTAGGATTCATTTTACAAATGCCAGGTGCTGAAGTAGCAATTCCTGACTGTCCACCTGAATCAGGCAATCATACCAAGTATGGGTAAATTTGAATATTTCTCTGCCTGCAGAATGCAATCGCTGGAGCCAGGCACTTTGTGAATACTCTGGGTGCAGTAGATAAGCCAAAGGGAAGTGCAGATAACTGATCGTGTACAGAGCCTGCCCTGAAATGTAGATATTTCCTGCAAGACTCCCTTACGGGGATATGCAGATAAGCTTCTTTTAAGTCTAGGGTGACTAACCAGGCATCCTTGGCTAGCATAGAAGAAGCTGTTGCAGTGTAAGCATTTTGGAACCACCAGAAAATTGTTTAGGATTGAAAGATCCAGGATAGGATGCGAAGAGCCCTCTTTTCTGGGCACCAGGAACAGTCTAGAGTAGAAACCCTGCCCCCCCCCCTTTGTTCTACTGAAACAGGCTGAATAGCCCTGATATTGAGAAGGGAAAGTACTTGCTTTTAAGCCTCTGCCCGTTGGTTTGGAGGAAGGTCTGGCAACCCGCTTGTGGTTGGCAGTGACTGGAAGTAGAATCTGTACCCCTGGGATATAATATTTAGAAACCATCGGTCCCGAGTAATGGACATCCAGTTTCTTGCATGAAGGGCAAGTTTTCCTCCTAGGGGTGCAAGTACTTGGGCATAGCTGGGAAGGATAATTGACAAGTCACTGTGATCTTTTTCCATAAGGGGGTGGCTTACCACTCCCTGTTTTTGAGGTAGGAGCACTCCATTGTTTAGATCTCTGCATACCCTGAGATTATAGTCTTGGTGGTCTGTTCCCCCTGGGTTTGGACTGAGAAGGTCTGGGATGGACTGGAAAGGACCAGTTTTTTGAAGGCCAATGCCTACTGAATCTAAGTGGCTGCACCTGTAAGAAATCTTTGACAGTTTGCATAGATTTAGCTTTTTCCTCCATCTTTAAGAACAACTTCTGCTTTAGTGCCAAACAAACGGTCCCAATTTAATGGCGCATCTAGTAATTTTGCTTTGACATGGTCTGGCAAGACTTATTCCTTCAGCCAAGCATTACTTCTCTGTACAGACCCAGTAACTGCAGCCCTGCAAGATGCTTCTAAGGCATCAAAACCACACTGCAAAGTATGTTTACTGACTTTGTTTGCAGAATGCATTAACTCTTGTAAATCTTTGTTTTCTGCACAATCTAGAAGTAACACCATCTGTTGTTTAATTAGTTCCATAATATGTTGCTGGAACTTCAACATATGAAACTGGCAATTCAATGCCCTGATGGCAAGACTTTGCAGAGTTATATACCTTCTTACCCCATCTGTCTAAAGCTCTTGAATCCCTGTCTGAAGGGGTAGGGTTTTTGGCTGTAGTAACCTTAATGCCTTTAGGTCCTTGGGAAATGGTCTCTGGATCCGCAGGAGGATTCTTAGAAATTTGAGAGAGTCAGGTACTCTGTAGTACCTGTCAGGTTTTCTGGGGGCCAGTGGTAGAGTGTCAGGAGTAAGACTGGATTCCATGAAAACATCATCTATAATATCCAGGACAGGTGGTATAGCTAGAGGCCTGTGCTGCGGCAAATCTAAAACTTCTGAGTCTCACTTTGGATGGTGGATAGTCCTGGCATTCCCAGCAGAAATGCTCTCTTAAAGTATGCAAGGTTTCACCAAAAGAAAAATCCTCTGGAGGCGAGGCAGAGGGAATGGATTCCTCTGCATCAGAATCCTCATAGGTTAAGGGTATGTCCTGATAATCAGAAAGGTCAGAGTCATCAGACTCCTGGTCTGTAGAATCAGAAGGAAATTCAATTTGTCTTCTAAGCAGGGGAAGGCTGGCTTCCTCAAATTAGAGTAATACGGTCTTCAGCCATTCTAAGCATTTGTTTTTGTGGCATGGGAGCTTGACCATGTGCTTTGGTCGGTTTTCTAGGCGTAGTGCGAATTCTGGGCCTGAGAAACTCTGTTTTAGCTAAAAATGAAGTTGTCGGTTTAATACAATCATTAGGTCAGAATACACCCTCAGAAGCCAAGGTCTGCACACCCTCGCAAAGCCCCAATACAATTGTTTTAAAAGGCAGTAAACCTATATGGAAGAGTTGCACACTGGGGACTTAAGGCAGCAAGTACTGAAAGTTTCATTAACTGCTGAGCTCCCCCAGTTCCTCCACACTGATGGCCCATCAGCAGTCGGCGTGAAGGTGTGAGGAGCCAGCACTTTTGGAAGTTGGTCAGTTCTGTCTTGGGCAACACAAACCCATACAGCCTAAAGGCTACTGCAGCAACAAGAATGAACATTTAAGGATGCAATGAAGTGGCAGTCAAAGGTGTTTTAGTATCACTACAGCCATGTCTTATCTTTCACTCTCCTGTAACTTAAATCTTTCTGGGATTTCTCCCTTTTCTTTTGGCAATTTCAAGATTGTCGAAATTATTTAAACTCAGTCAGCTAGGATGTTAAAGTTTTAAACAAAGTTTTGTAGCTTTGACTTTTTTGCATAACAATGCTCTGCTCCTACACAAGTTAAAAGTAGAGCCTTATGGAGTAACTGCTCTACTTTAAACAACTGTTAGCAAACTGGCACAGAAGAAGCTACCACAATAAAATCTTAACGTATTCTGAGTAGTTGTAATGACAGCTAGAAAAAGGCTTCTGTCTTTAGTTTTTCCAAGTCTTTTGAGTTTCTCATGCTATGACAGGAATGGGCCCCATTCCTAAGTCAAAGTTTGTGAAATTCATATTGTTTCCATGTTTGCCAGAAATACTCTTCACAAAGCCCACAATGTGCCCAGTACTGACTCCTCCTGCAATTCATATGAACTTACACGTATAGGTAACATATCCAAGAAAGACTTATAAAAACCCATTGCTCCTACTATTCGAACTGTCTGGGTATCTCTCCACATTGCCCTCGTTTGCTGTAAATTCTCATATTTTATGACTGCCTGTATGTAAGAGACTATTGATAGGACAATACTAGGCTATTGGCCCAGAGGCCCTTCTAAGCCTAGCCAAGAATTTCACCCATTTTCCCTGTCCAGTGGGGACACAGGTGGGATCCCAGGGGTATATTTTCTGTTTCCCATCCAGCTGTTCAGGTTCCTCTTAACGAGGGCTAGTGAGGTACTCTGCTTGACATGAAAAGTCTATTCCACAGATAGGGAGTCATTGGGACAAATATATCCCATAAACAAGTTCTATTAATGTCACAGACCAGGCTGAGACCTTGTGTGCGGGTTGCATGAGTGAAGTTTGACTTACAGATGTGCAGCAACTCCATCAAGGCTGAGTCTGAGACGACCTTGTATGACTACTATATCTGGGTTTCTCACATCTTTTTTTGAACTGTTGGTAATGGGTGATCAGATGTGAAAAACATTTTCTATGCTGCTTTGTGACTCATGTTTCCAATGCTTCTGAGCTACCTTCAGTCTTGCCACATTATACCTTTCAGTATACATTCTGCCATTTGTATATCACAAATCAACAAGAGGAACATTTCCACAAATCTGCTTTACAAAACCTGCATTTTTCTGTTTAGCCCCCATGTTGAATACACTTAGTAAACTGTGTATAGAGTCCACTATCTTAGGCTGCCAATATTAATCTTTAATCTTTCATCTTTTGGTATAAATTCACCTCTCCAACTTGATCATTCCTGAATTCAATAGTTATCAGCACAAGGTTGTTACAAGAGTTTTCTATACTTGTAACAATATTTGTACATTTTCTATATTTCTTGCCTTCTCTGCCTTCCTTATATTTTCTGGTACATTCAGTTGCTGCCCAATTTTTACCCACTTCTGGTTTAATTTCCGTTCCTGCTTGACACCAATATGCTTCTGTTAAACTAAGCAAGGAAGTCATCTTAGACATTCTCCTCATGTTTTAAAACTTTCACTACATGTGTCTTGTGAATTAGTATGGAGTCCTACAATTGCAGATCTACACGTTATCAGTTTCAAGGCTTATAGCTCTTTCATAACAGGGAATTACAGTCTTGGTATACATTAATTTTTATATATCATTTGAGGAGCATGAAGCTGTGATGACCCACCACTGCCAACCAGTAATGAAGGAGCCTCAATCCTCCTTACTGGCAACAGTGGGGAATTACAGTCTTGGTATACATTAATTTTTATATATCATTTGAGGAGCATGAAGCTGACACGACCCACCACTGCCAACCAGTAATCAAGGAGCCTCAATCCTCCTTACTGGCAACAGTGGGGGCCTATCACTGAGAGGATAACAGATACACAGTATTTCCAGATGCAGATCTCTGCATAAAGTGCAATTTCCCTTAAGAGCACACAGACCACAGTCAGTCTGGGGCTGGTTTCTCCCTCTTTCTCCAGATCCCCAGTAAGACTCCCCTACTGGTACAGCTACACAATTGAGATCTCAGCTAAGTGACCAAGCCAAGACCTCCAACATCCTCTGTCCAACCAGTGTTTTGTGTCCCTGCCCAAGTAACAAACACTGAGGTTTAATTTACACACATACCCTGGGAAAGGCTGGCACAGGTTTACTAGCTATGCCTCCTTCTGCCCAGACTATAAGGTAGCTACCACTGCCACCAGTCACTCCTTATCAGATACTTTAAGGCCCTTAATAAAGGGTGTCCAATCATACTGTGCAACATTACTAATACAAATGGTAGTTTGACAAAGAGCAAGGCTATTAGGAGTGGCCCTCACCAAATAAATATGCAAGAAATCTTAAAACTTAAATTTCTCTACACAAATATATTTAATAAAAGAACAAGACAATACTAAATAAATTCACAGTGAGTTCAAAACCACAGGGAATATTTACAACATTGCACTACAGGCTCACACAAAGAAAAACAAAATCTAAATTAAGCTTCGCTATATTCCTGACAGTTACTATACCACAGCAACTTGGAGCAAGGCAGATGTGGTGAATGGTTCCTGTTGTCAGGTCCAAGACAAAATTCCTGGTTTCATTTCACTGAGACGTCTCAAAAAATATCTAAATTACTACTGCTGGGATAGTTTGCAGAATATTTCTGATTATCTGACTTCTAGTTCCCAGGCAAAACTCCCACTGCTGGAAGCTGGCAGTATTTAACATCTACCTGTAAAAATGCCTAGACAAGGGCTTTTGCTCAGATCTCTGGCAGGTGCTGAATTCATAATTACATTTTCTTCAAACTTCCAAATCAGCAATTAGTTCACCCCAAAGACAATGCAGAAAGCTTCCTAGTACAGTCTCTAGATGCACTGAAACCTCTATGGCCTAGCCTATAAAGTAATTTGGATATTTTTCTAAAGTTTGCTGGCTTGAGGTTAACTTTAGTGTCCTCTGTTAAAACAGATGCATTTAAAAACAGTCGCCTCACATTTAGACATTGTCCGTTTGATTCTCAGTTAGAGCGTCTTCTGTGTGGCGACATGCGTGAATGGGCGTTCCTTCGTTGAAGGTTGTGCGTTAGGCCTGGCAAGGCAGCACGTCAAAATCTACTGCCAATCATTAGCGGACCGGAGTTCCACTGTGGCAACCCCTAACCGGGAAAAGACGAAAGAAACAAACAGTGCATTTAAATTTGTTCTCTTCCAGTAGAGCACACCATGGCTACATTTTAAACAAGTACTATGCAAATACCTTTTCAACACAAACATCTGTACACAGCGGTTTGATATACACATGACAGTTCTAATACATTTGTAACACTAGCATCTTCTATAATATTTACAAATGACAATTTAAAACATTTCAGCTAGTTGTGCTGGCAGTACCTCCTTATATCACAGAAGCATCCTTATTTTCCTGTCAGACTGATCCAACACCTTTTGGGGCCAATCACTTGAGAACTTAAATCAGGACAGGAAGCATAAATTGGTTTATGGGTTGCACTTTGCTCCTAGATGTCAGCGCTGCTTTGAGTATTAATTGTGGTCTTCTAAAATATGTTTTACTAAGTTTTATTTGCATTTGTTTACATTTTACTTTTGATCATCACTTTCCAAATATTTATACAAGTCTTCATGCTCGTTACTTTATCACATTGTTGCAGGCTGTTTCCCTGGTGCTATCATTATCTGCTTTAGAGGTTTCTTTACATTTATCAAGATCTGAAAAAGTTTCGACCACTTGCAGTTGTGCTTTGTTCCTTTTCTACTTGACTATACAGTTTTAAATCATCCACAAAAAGACAGGTCTTCACACAGTTTTCTGGAAGATAAATTGCAGCCATGACCTAATCTGTTAGCTTAATGGGTTAAGGACATGACAAAAGACCATCAAGTTCAGTGGCAGTCACCCTGGCATATCCTCCTTTGAATTTTTATCCCTAGAATAATTTGTCCTTTATTATGGCTTAACTGCAAAGTGGTTTGCTTCTGTTTCATGCCTGCTGTAATGTAATCTATATATTGTAGGCTGTATCATATACATTAAGCACTTTTATCCATGAATGTGGAACACTGTCAGATGCTCTTTTGTAGTTTATCCATGCCATAATTCCCTGTTTTTCCAGTTCTCCATCATGACTAACAAATGATACTTGGTTCCATATGACTATTACCCCTTTGTTCTATAGCCATCACTATTTCCTAAACTATAAACTCTGTTGGCATCAATTCCAGTGTATAGTTCATCTGATGGCAAACTGTCTATAGTTTTTAGGAGAGCTTGCAGATTCACTCTTAAGCAGGAGTACTGTTTTCTTCTCAAATTGGCATCTGTTCAAGGTGCACATAGAAATAGTTCTTATTCATGGCTAAATCTTCATGCAAGTGACAAAACATTTAGCCAGAAGTACTGCATCTGGGCCTGGGGGGTTCCAATTAGGAGCTTTTAACTGTTTCACTCTGGCCATTACTTCATGCCACTTCATATCTTGTACATTTTAACTTCTAGCCATTCAGCATCTTTGTCATGGTCCACTGGATCTTCATAGATATTTCTCTAAAATGTATCCATTTTTGGGTGGTATTTCAATTCCTTTTGCCTTGCTTCCTCAATTCTCTGCAAAACTTTTGGGTCAATAAACTGCACATTTTATACCATACATTTATCTGCATATCCAAGTTTTTCTGCCTGGGCTGATGTTTTTAGCTTATTAATTTGCAATTGTGCACAATGCATCCTGATCTGTCCCAAAACTGTGCTTTGCTTTTATCAAGCCTGAGTATTTTTGTCGATCTGTTCCCTCGTCCATTCTCAAGTGACACTTCATGTTAATTGCTTTACAGTTTTCTATTCAATACTTTTAGGGCCTTTGATTTGTCCCCTGCCTTTCCCTTACTGCTCTGTATTTTTGTGGAAAGACTATTAGCTGCACAGAAATATCCAGTTTACTTCTGTTCTACCACTGAACTCCACGAACAGTTCTAATTATGGTGTTAATTTCTTTTATCAAACTTCTCTTTTTGGGTTTCATTGACTCTGTAGTCCATTTCTTTCATAAATCCTAATATGTCTTTCCATATCTATTAACTTAATCAACTTTTCAGATCATTTTCTTCTAAAATGAGGGCATATTTTCTGCCTCCCCCTCATTTCCTTGGGGCATTATTCCCCTCATTCTCTGGGGATAGAGTGTTCAGACAAGGTACTGCAGGATGTCGCCTGCAAGCCTACCACCTAGACTGGACAGAGTTGATTAATGGAAATGTGTGCACAGAGGACCAAGTAGTTGCTTCAGAGTATTCTCCAAAAGGCAATACACTGTTCTAAAGGACCACCACCCAACAACATTCCTCTGCAAAGTCTCCACATGCCATTTGAAAAATGTCTGGAGACTAGTGACAGCCAGGGTACATGGCTCACCATGACCAACTAACGTCATCACCATGGGCTACAGTCCCATGGTCTTAACAGCTTAAGCCTGAATAAAGGAGACTGGTCTTTATGGAAATGGTCATAAGCAAAAAATGCACTAACACCTGCCAAACCCTAAAAGTACAAAGTGAAAAGTTGAAAAACAAAGCCAGTCAGTAGTGTCATAGTGTTTCAAAGAAGAGGTTAATGAAACCTTTCCTGTGCTAGTACCCCCCCTTTCCAGTCTTCACAGTAAATTGGTGCCACGAGCCAGATCAAACACAAGGACAGCTGTCCTCAAAATAATATAAATTGTATAGTACATGCTGCTAAAGCACTGTTCAAAATGCAGATACAAAGTTTAAAACTACCATCCTACACACATCCTTAAACTAGACACAAGCTTTTAAGAGCAAAAAAAGTTTTATGAGCAATGCACTTTGCAACCTAGACAGAGGCAGCTATACACTTGCACAATAAAAAAAATGTTTTTAATCGAAAGATGGCAAACAAAAGTGCAAACTAACTACATGAATGTTTACTGAAGGCTAATTTTATCTTCTAAATACTTGAGTCAAAGGACTGGCAGACAACTGCAAACACGAGCTCAGTCCAAGTCCACTGCACACGCTAAAGGGCAGCGTAGTGCAATAGCTGTAATGATAAAGTAAAATCTCTGACCACAGGCAAGACCAGGACATTAGCCTTTAGGCTCTCTGCCACTGTGGAATACTGAGACGGCACATCAGGAATGCAGTTTTGAAATCTTAGGTGTGGTAATGACTAGTGCCCTCCAGAACACAGCAGAAGCCAGTGAATCAAAAAGGATCCAAGGCCAGTTCCTCAAGGAGGAAATAAGTCCCAAGAAGGATGCAACACCCCCTTCAGAAACTTAATTGATTTGCTACAGGCAGATCAAGAGGAAGTTATGCAAAGACTAACAAAATATAGCTTAGCTAAACAAAATAGTGCGGCAAAAAGGCTGAACAGGTAAATACTAAAGGCAAACATGTTGAGACACGAATCTGGAAGTTCTTACACTAAACTAAGAATCTTCAGTGTAACCAGAAGAGCCTTTGGGGTTAGACTTCTCTATGATTTTTCAGAAAGTTTTAAAAAGTAGGTGCTTAAGAATGTTGGAGCATCCACCCTGTAGGGCTGAAGCCCTGGAAGTCGAGGTGCACCAATGGGCCCAACTTCTGGGTCATGTTTAATCAGACGTAGATGTACAAGGACTCATTCCCCAGCTGAAATATGGAGAACTAATGCTGTCTAGGCTAGAACACTGGGTGCCCAACCCTCACCTTCCACAGTACCCCATATTAAAGAACTGTGTGATAAAGAGGATATTCTACTGCAAAAGAACTTGTACTCCTCATGCTCAACTGTTGAGCATACAGCCCCCAGCTTCAAATGTTCTGCTTAATAGAAAATAAAAATGGAGAACTCTGGACATAGACCCATTTGCTTTTTTGAAGATAGCATTTTCAGATGTCACTTGTTACTGTTGGTGAGTGCATTGTAGAGTTTCAGCTCTGTTGCTGAGCCTTCAGACAATCCAAGTATTGGTTACGCTCCTGGTCCTAAAAAAAAAAAAAAAGGCTGGTAATGTGACTAGGGCATTTCTTTAATACATTGAGAACAATGGATAATCCAAACAGGAAGAATGCACAAAAAGTGGAAATACCCTTCTCTGAACCAGAGAACCCCCCCCCCCCAGTGCTCCATATGTACGTAGGGGGATGCAAATATATGTTAGCAGGTTGCATGCCCATGAATGCAATGATCAATGGAGGGGCAGCAAAAAATGGAAGTCTGATGTCCAGTACATCTAACAATAGGAATGAAAGGTTCAGAATAAACCTCCATTGCCATTTTCTAGGAAAATGGATCTGAAAACTCCTTCCTCCTCCTGGTGAACTGTTATGCACCCTCACTCACCCCCCCCCCCCCCGAGTCAGGAAGTAGTAAAGGAAAAGGTCAACATTAATTAATTAGATAACTTATCAAGACCAATCTGTTGCACAATTTTCCCTGGAAAAATTCCCACAAGAGTTTCACCAAGGTGCCAGGGAAACTCAGGTTAAGGGAGTAAGCTAGCCAAAGTGATGGGAGGGGAGAGGAGCATCCACAGCAGAGTCAGGACTGTTCAAGTAGGACTTATTGCCAGAAGGACTTCCTTACTTTAGCTTTCTTATTCTACTACTGCATTTTTCAAGCTCTTTTAAGCTTGGCCTGTTGACACCTTGGTTTGCTGTTTAAAAGGCCACTATTTGGAGGGAGTAAGTTTTGCGGTAATACAGAACTGACTGAAGAGTTGTTTTAAGACTATATAGTCTTACTTTATGCAGTTTTTCCTGCATAGGGGGGCTGAAAAGTAGGTTTCGGTATGAGGAGGAGCAATGATCAGCAAACCCTAAATGTCCTCTAGTGATGGCTGAATTTCAGTCAAGCATAGTCTTCTGCAGTGGTTTTACTGTTCATAGCCACATTGACAATGTCTGCCCACCTATCACATGGGGCATCCCAGAAATGTGAATAGTCAATATCTTAGATCTCACAAGCTAGTTCTACTTTGTAGATCTCTTGCCCTAGATATTTACTGTACAGGTCTGGGGAACTTATCTGAAGGTAAGAGGCATCTGATGTGTAGAAAGTACAGTTGTGTACACCTACCATAAATGTACATGTTCGAGTGTCTTCACTGTTGCAGTCATGACTGTAGGGTTCTCTCCTGCCGGCAGGCAGCCCTCGGTCGGCCAGAATCTCAAAGTCTGGGTCCGCGTCAGCTGTTCAACCATGCTCCCTAACGTCAGAGCGCCAGGAGTACAAAGCTGACAGCCGACGCCATCTTCTCCAGTTTTTCTTGCCCCAGATGTCAGGAGTCCCAAAATGAAAAAGGTCCCATAACCTTTGCAAATACACCTCAGAAGAATGGTGAAAAAAGGAACTACACAAAAGTAAAAATAAGAGGGGACAGGAGGGAGGAAGCAGACTGCAACAGTGAAGACACTCGAACATCTACATTTATGGTAGGTGTACACAACTGTACTATGTTCATCGTGTTTCACTGTTGCAGTCATGACTGTTGGGTAGAATCCCAAAGCTGAAAGAAAGGGAGGTGATCATAAAGAAGAAGGGGCGGCTAAAAGGCCCTGCAAGACTGCAGAGGCAAAGCCTGCCCTAGACTTAGAGTAGAGAGGTAGATTGTAGTGCTTAGAAAAAGTATGCACTGAACTCCAAGTTGCAGCTTCCAAAATGTCTTTGGTAGGAACTCCCCTGAGGAAGGCAGCAGAAGTAGCAGCAGCTCTGGTGGAATGAGTCCGTATACCCCCTGGGATTTGCTTTCCATGGCGTGAATAACAAAATCTGATTCCATGAGCAATCCATTTAGAAATGGTCTGTTTTGAAATGGCTTTACCTTGGAAACTTGAAGCATAAGAAACAATTGTTCTGATTTTCTGATGTCCTTGGTTCTGTCCAGGTAAAAACGTAGTTGTCTGTGTACATCCAAGGAATGTAAGATCCTTTCCCCTTTATTTTGAGGAGTGGGGAAAAAGGTTGGCAAGTGGATAGTTTGATTTAAAGCCACTTTGGAAACCACCTTAGGCATGATGATAGGATTAGTCCTCAAAGATACCCTGTCTTGATGAAAAATAATATAAGGTTCCACAGCCATAAGAGTTTGTAACGCTGAAACTCTCCTGGCAGAGGTTAGGGCTAACAAGATAGCTGTCTTGCAAGATAAAAGCTTGATGTCAGAAGAGGCAGCAGGCTCAAAAGGAGGCAAGGTTAGTTTTTCCAAAACATAGTTGAGATCCCAAACAGGAATGGGAGGAGATCTAGGAGGTCTTAAGTTCTTAGCTCCTCTGAGAAACTGTCTCATGAGCTGGTGGGAAAAGATGGGAGGGTCTGTATTATAATGAGCAGAAATAGCAGAGGCATGTATCTTAATGGAAGAGAAAGAGAGACCCTTATGTAAGAGATCTGTCAAGTAAAGTAAAATTAAGGTAATGTTAGGAAGAAGAGGATCAGAATCCTGAGCCTGCATCCAGGAACAAAATCTTTTCCATTTTCCTGCATAAGATTTTCTAGTGCTAGGGCGTCTGGCTTCTAAAATGACATCCATAACCTGCTTGGGTAGGAAAGAAGAAATCAAAGGCCCTGGATTAACCAGGCCGCCAGGCTGAGAGTTCTGACATGAGAGTGTAGAACCTGACCCTGATGTTGGGACAGAAGGTTCGGAGACTGAGGTAAAACCCAAGGGGGCTCCAGACATAGGTTTTTTAGAGTTGGATACCAAAACTGCCGAGGCCAATTTGGAGCCAGTAAGATTATCATCTTGGGCTTGTCCTGTTTTATCTTCAATAAGACCCGTGGAGGAAGAGGCAGAAAGGCATATCCCGAGAGGTTCCTCCAACTGAATGACAGGGCATCCACTTTCCAAGCTTCTCTGTGGAAAGTCCTGGTGCAAAAATTCTGTAGTTGATGATTGAGATGGGATGCAAAGAGGTCTATGTGAGGACATCCCCAGACTGCTATCATCCTGAATATTTTGGTGTCCAGCATCCACTCGTGTGGATCCGAAAGGTTTCTGCTCAGACTGTCTGCCAGGAAGTTTTGTTTCCCTGGTAGAAACTGAGCTTGAAGATCCAGATTGCAAGCTACAGCTGTGTTCCATAGATCCATGGCTAGTCTGCAAAGGGGGTAAGAATGAGATCCCACTTGCTTGTTTATGTACCACATAACTGTGGTGTTGTCTGTCCGTATTAGTAGTTGTCCTGGTTGTAAAAGATTCCTGAAGGCCAATAGAGCTTTCTGAATGGCTAACATTTCCTTTAAATTGATATGCAGGTGCTTCTGATCCTTTGTCCAACGGCCCTGCAGACAGTTGCCCTGAAAATGGGCTCCCCAAGCATAATCCGAGGCGTCCGTGGTTAGAATCTGAGTAGCAGGAGGCAGACGGAAGGGTTTCCCTTTGTTTAGAGCACATGCCCTGGACCACCAAAGAAATTCCTTTTGAAGGCAAGGAAGGACGGAGATCAGTATGTCTAAACTGTGGCAATGCTGAGACCATACACTTTTTAGGTACCACTGTATTTTCCTCATGTGTAGTCTTGCATATGGTATGAGAAGGATGCAAGAAGCCATGTAACCCAAAGCCTGCAGGAATTTCCTTGCAGATAGTTGAGTTAAAGTTGCCAAGGTTTTGAAAGTTGAAGCCAGCTGTAATTGTTTTTCCAATGTCAGAAATGCCATCTGGGTTGTGGTGTTTAGAAGAGCAGCCAGAAAAGTTATCTGTTGTGATGGTGTCAAATTTGACTTTTTTTATGTTTACAGAGAATCCCAGGAACTTGAGGAGGTTCTGTACAAATTTTAGATGCTGGAGTAAGACATCCTTGCTGTCTGCCTGAATTACACAATCGTCCAGATAAGGGTAAATTTGAATTCCTTTGAGTCTGCAGTAAGCTACTACTGGAGCCAGGCATTTGGTGAAGACCCTAGGTGCAGTAGATAATCCAAAGGGCAGCGCAGAGAATTGAAAGTGCCTTGATCCGGCCTTGAACCTGAGGTATTTTCTGCGATCCTGCCTGATGGGAATGTGTAAATATGCCTCCTTTAAATCCAAAGTTACCATCCATGCATCTTTAGACAGCATTGGAAGTAGATGCTGTAGAGTAAGCATCTTGAATTTTGGAATCTCTAGAAAGGTGTTCAAGACCGACAGATCCAGAATGGGTCTCCATGAGTTTTGCTTCCTGGGGACTAGAAAGAGCCTTGAGTAAAAACCTTTTCCCATCTCTGAAAGTGGAACCAGTTCTATGGCATTCATAGCCAAAAGAGCTTCCACCTGGTTTAAGGCCTCCATCCATTGATGTTTTGGAAGGTCTGGCCATCCGCTTGGCCTTGGCAAGGTATGAAAATGGAATTTGTAACCTCTTAAAACCACATCCAAAACCCACTTGTCTTGGGTTATTTGAGTCCAATTTTGATAAAAAGAGAGTTTTCCTCCGAGAGGGGCTTCCAGGCAAGAAGTTCCTGTAGCCCAACAGAGGGAGTCATTGAGTTTGTTTCCTTTGAGTTTGTGACCTGTCC
Organism: Protopterus annectens; assembly: GCF_019279795.1. NCBI lineage: Eukaryota > Metazoa > Chordata > Ceratodontiformes > Protopteridae > Protopterus > Protopterus annectens. Next base: position 76,532,065 of record NC_056744.1, on the reverse strand, counting down.
TCTCCTGCCTAGGGGTGGAAGCAGTCCACTGTCTTGGTCTATAAGAAGCTTGTGTTTGAGGCCTTCCTCTGGAGCGTCTATATCTACCCCTCTGAGGCCTGTCTGAAGTGGGAAAGGACCAATTTTTGAAGGCCAATTCCTGCTAAATCTAGGTGGCTGTACTTGTAAGAAATCTTTAACTGTTTGCATGGATTTCGCCTTATCCTCCATCTTTTTAATCACCTCTTCAGCTTTTGATCCAAACAAAACATTATGCTGAACAGGAGCATACAATAATTTAGCCTTTACTTGTTCAGGCAAATTTTGTTCCTTTAGCCATGCATGCCTTCTAATGACTGTGCCGGAGGCAGCAGCCCTACAAGAAGCCTCCAAGGCATCAAATCCACAGTGTAAACCATGCTTCCCAACTTGTTTAGTGGCATGCAATAAGTCATGTAATTCCTTATCATCTGCACAAGCAGAAATGGAAGTAAGCTTTTGTTTTAAAACAGACAAGAGAAATTGATGGTATTTCAGCATATGAAACTGACAGTTTAAAGCCTTAATGAACAAAGTAGCAGAAGTGTACACTTTTTTGCCCCATCTTTCTAAGGATCAAGAATCCTTTTCATTAGGAATGGAATTTTTGGCAGAAGCGGCCTTAACTCCCTTAGGACCCTGAGAAATGGTTTCAGGGTCAGCAGAAGGATTCTTGTATAAAAACTGGTGGGAATCAGGAACCCTGTAATATCTATCAGGCTTAACAGGAGCAGGAGGAAAAGAGTCAGGGGTTAAGTTAGCCTCCGAAAAGGCATCATCCACAATATCCAAAACAGGAGGAATAGCCAGGGGTCTATGTTGGGGAAGAAGAAGAAAATCCCTCAGTCTTTTCTTAGATTCCAAATACTCCTGTCCTTCCCAGTGGAAATGTTCCCGCATTTCATGCAAAGTTTCCCCAAAAGAGAAATCCTCAGGGGGAGAAGCTGAAGGAATGGATTCCTCAGCATCAGAATCCTCATAAGGAGGGAAAGAATATTCCTGGTCAGAAGAAGAAACTGAGGAAACAGAAGCTTGATCAGAGGAACCATAATAAACACATCCTGCCTTGGCCTTTTATCTGGAGGGGGATGTGAACCCCTAATCATAGTAAGTAAATCCTCCGCCATCTTGAGTAACTGTTTCTGTGACTTGGGAGCCGGTTCAGAAGAGGCCTGTGTTGCAGTCTTTGATTTAGAAGGAGTCTGCCTTTGGCTTTGCCTTTATTAGAAGCTGAGTAGGCCTGAAAACCCCTTCGGAAGCCGGTGCCTGCACAGCGGCTCAGGACCCATCCGAAGGAGCATTGTCCGAAGGTCCTGCAATAGAAATATTTAAAGGCCTGGTTGGCTCCTCATGAGAGTCCGTTTCGGCCATCGGTTCTGAAATGGCCAATGACAGGGGCTGCAAAAGCGCCTCACTGACGACAGCCGAACCTGAAGCTGGCTCCGCTTGTGCGCTATCATCAGATTTGGACCTCGGAGGCCTGTCTTTATCCTTGCGACGTTTGTGAACTCTGGTAGCCGGAACAGTATCTGATGACATTTTGTAGTTAAAGTGCCTACTGAAGTAATGAAAAGCAAAATCGTACCTTCGCTTAATTGTACGTTGATTGAATCTAGCACAAAACCGACAACTAGCTACGTCGTGGTCAGGGCCTAAGCAAGGTGTACAGTAAGAATGAAAATCCTTATGAGGTATTTGCTTCCCACATGAAATACAATTATTAACTTTTTCTGACATCGGAGTGGAGCAAGAAAAAAGTTTCCCCAATGGGGTACTTAGCTTTGAGTGGAGAAGAAAATCTTCGGACTGAAGTTTATCAGAAAAAATCATCAGGAGTCAGCCGACCGGCACTTGCGAACTGCTATCACCGCACGGCAAGAAAGACTGGAGAAGATGGTGTCGTCTGTCAGCTTTGTACTCCTGGCGCTCTGACGTCGGGGAGCATGGTTGAACAGCTGACGCCGGACCCAGACTTTGGGATTCTGGACGACCGAGGGCTGCCTGCCGGCAGGGGAGTACCCTACAGTCATGACTGCAACAGTGAAACACGATGAACATCTCAAACCTAACTAGCAGCCTGTTCTCAATACGTGGGAAAGTACTGAGCTTGGAGTTAACTCTAGACCCTAGCAACACTAAAGTGATAGCCAGGTTCGCCAAGTTTGAACAGCTGGTGGGAAACTGTTGGGACTCTAAAGAAGCCTGAAAAAATTCTAAGAACCCAGAGAGTCTCCAACTGTAATGCAACTCCAGTGTCTCTGGCCTCGCTCATGCAGTATTTCCTCAGAGCTGTAATAGAGCAAGAACATCTAAGATGTACACCCAAACTCCTAACACTCTGATCTGGACTTCCTCTGTTAGGAAGCCTGTTGTATGTTGTGCCACACAGTAAAAAGCAACTAATTCGATAATCTTGCCATGAGGAAGACTGAGAAGGTGGCGCTACAGGCACTGGGGCTTTAAAGCCTGCAACAGTTTGAATGTACACTGCTTGTACAGTTGAATTTAGAGGTAGCAGTGTGAAGCCACAGATTTCTCTGCACATATATTCTTGGATAAGTGGCTGTAATCTTCAGCCCAAGGCAAGTATTATGTGCTAACATTTGAAAGTGCATTCCTTTTCACTAGCTGGAGCAGCTACACACAAAGACACTGGAATCAGCAACCTTTTGAGGAAAGAGGCCTCCATGTATCTAGTTACCTGTCATGTAGTAAATATCTTAGGATTACAGGTGGGAAGCTGTTGACTTCTATCTCAAAAAAGGATTAGGTAGTTAAACATGCCAAGAAACTGGGATTGGGTATATAAAACATGCTAGGAAACTGCTTCATCAGTTACAGCATCTTCAGGACCATCAGACACAAGGGAGTGACACTTTCCATAGCTTTAGCTTGTTTCACCATACTCTCAGTTGAATTTTGTGGCATGGTTTCTTTTCTAAAAGATCTTGGAAGACACTTCCACTGTACAGAATGTCTGAGGCCAGAATAGCTTCCCCATATCAGTCAGGCATTGCAAAACCCACAAGTAGAACATGAACAAATCTGGTAAATAGCATGAGATGGGCTCCTAAGCAGAAAGGACTTAATACAATCTTTTACAGGACCTGATTCCAGCAGTTGCAAAGGCTTTTCAGGCTTCTACATTGCATGTTCAAGGAAACAGGAAAAAAATGTTTTTTTTTGCTGTAAAAAGTAACAAACATAAGCAACAGGAAAGATCTCTCCAGTTCTGTACTCAAGAATTCTGCAGAAAGGCACTTTGGGGCAGAGAAGAGAAATATCAGGCTCTCACAGAAATGCACCATACTCCTGCAGAAAAGAACTGAATGTGGTGCAGGCTGACAGCTCCCTCAGAAGAAGAAAACCCATAACAGAATTCGGCCAGACGTCTGCCTGCAGCTAATTTTCAAAGTCATGGACATGACCATTGTCCAATCACATGCCAATATTGTTTATATTTGGATCATGTGCATACCTCCCAACTGTGCCAAATTACTTGTTTTTTTCCGAATTTTGGGGTTCAAATGAAGGGGTGCCACGATTCCCGAGTGGCACTCCTTCATTTCCAATTTTTTCTTTTGTTTTTTCAATTTTTGCGCTGATGGAGCTGACGTCATCACGTGTGTGATGACGTCAGTGCCGTCAGGGTTACCAGCCTGTCGGAATTGAGCTCAAGGAGCTCACGCATTTCCGGCTGCCCTGGCTACTCAAATACGCAGCGAGAACGGCAGCAAACGGTGGCTGTAATGCTAACAAATATGCAGTATTATGTGGAGGAATCAGACGGATTTATTTATGCCGGGACTCTGACTGTCAGCGGGAATTGTTCGGATGAATTAAAGACTCATGCAGGTAAGGAAACTTCAGAGGTGTGTGTGTGTGCGTGCGCATGTGTGTGTGCATGCGCATGTGCGCGCGTGTATGCGTGCGTCTGTGTGTTTGTGTGTGTGTTTTTGTGCGTCTGTGTTTATTGAGAGTGGGACAGCAGCATACCCAAGTGTTTAAATGTAGGTACGTATTTGCACAGTATGCTCATCTGAGAAGCTGTCTAAACTGTCAAGATGAATGATTCATATTTATGAATTTTGTAGGCTGCAGCTCACATTTCCTAGACACTGAGATGGCGACTTAGTAGATAGTGGTAGTTCTACTCAGTAGTTAGCAACTAAGGGAGGAAGATCTTGGGAAAGTACTTGAGTGATCGTTAAAACTTAGAGTAGCACCGGTGTGCAGAATTCTTTAGCATAGTGCACACAAGGCTAGTTTTTAAAACTCTCCAAAGGGAACTATTGGGTGTAAGCAGCAAGACAGCTTCTGCGCGCTGGAAGGGGGGGATGGTGGGTGAGAAACCGAGCCTGCTAAAGTGAGAGCATCAATGTGGCTTGGCGAGCTTCACAGATCGGTAAGGAGAAGAGTGCTATAAGTGGTGGGGTGCTGAAAACTGAGTGGAGAAGGGGGATCTGGTGGGGCTTACTGTTCTGTTTGCCGGTATCGTGTTACGGAGGTAGAGTGGAGAGGCTGCGCATTTTGGTTCTTTTATGGTCCAGGATTCTGCTGTATGTTTCTAGGGTTGTGGTCTTAACTTCCTTTAGCTAGACTGCCCACTTGCATGAACTTTGCTGGGGTTTTTTTGTATGTTGACCTTTTTCACTCTTTGGTAGGTTGGTTTAATAGGGATAGAAACTGAACCAGCGATCTTTTTAACCATCGGAATCTGAGATTATATATATTTTTCTGGATATCTCTCAGTTTTTACTACTGTTGATGGGAATGTGTGAATGACCAAACGTTAAAGTGGAAGATGTCTCTTTACAATCCACTTGTGTAATCATAACATGCACTGCTGTTCATCTTGTTTTATCTGTTTAAAGAATTACTTGCTGGTTGTGAGAACATTCACTCAGTCAGAACTAGTACTCCCTGACTGCAGTCTTAAAAATGTATATACCTAAAGTATTGGGACTTGTGCCCATCTCTGAAGCTTGCCTGTACTGCTAACTCCCAAACTTTTCAGGCACAAGTTGCCATAGTTTGAAGTTAGCCATGGTTTTGTTTGCAGTGAAGTATGTTAAAGTAGATAATTGATATCTAGTAGGGCATGTTTTCTTGTGTTGTGTACCTTTTTGATCCCTTCTTTCCAATATTTTTCTCTTGTACTTAACCATGTCCTGTTTCTACCAGTCATACATTTTATAGCTAGGCTGCTTTTGGAAATATGCCCCGGGATTCATGAAGCTTGCGCCAGGTGCAGGCATAGTATAGGCGGAATAACACCAAATATGGCCATAGAGCGATTCAGGTACGATCCAATACCACGTGCACTACCGGCATACGCCAGAACTGCGCAGTCCTCGGCATAGGTATGCTAATCACCCCATGCACAGTGTCACACCATGCAAATGAAGGCAGATAGCGATTCATGAAGTGGTGCAGGTGTAGCGTAAGCCCACGGAAATGTAAACCAAAAAACACGGTTTACATTTTCCCAAACAGAACATCGGAGCTATGGAAGCGGACCAGACTCATGTATTACAAAGTTAACATATGCCAATGGCTAAATACACAGCCAATGGCATAAGATAAGATGCACAACACCTAAAAAACAACATTTAATGTCATGTCCACAGTAACGCACAGTACAACCGCAGGGCATGTGTGCGCAAACTGGAACATAAAGAAAATATATAAAAATGTCATAAAATCGCAATGTAATACAAATCAGGTTTACACCATAATACACAATGGTAGGCATGGAACACCACAACCAAGGTGCGAGGGTTGCTAAGGGCCTGCAACAGTGTTCGGCGCGGTAACTATGAATTAGTAGTCAATGCCGTGCAAATGAGGCAGATAATACTGAATCGCAAATGTCCCGCCGGATGAAGGTTGAACCATACTGTGCAGTGCTATAACACCGAGGAGTGGCTCAGAGGAGATACATGACATCAGCAGAGGGGTGTGCCACCGTAGCAGCAAGCACATTGGAGCAATGCAAATCTGGCCTGGCCGTTGCTAAGCAAAGCTGCACGACAGGGGTGGGGAGGAAGGTGTAGAATCGTATAGTTGAGAGCACACATGGTGCCCAAAAGCGCATGTGTACGGGGATGAAAATGTGCCCGAAATCCAGTAAGCGGATGCACGTGGCGCGAACAATAGTACAAACAGGAAGGTCAGGGAAAGAAAAGAAGGAAATGCCGAAGTAGGGTAATTGGTGTACTAATGAGCAATCAACACCAATCAACTCACGGTGGCCAATCTTCGCGGCAGCTGTCAAGTCTGCTCGCAGAAACCTGCAAAACAGGATAAGGGAGGCATCGGAATGCAAAGAAAGGAGGGGAGGCATTGGATTGCAAAGAAAGGAGATCTGTCATAGCAGAGCAAAGCAAACCGACAGTAGACCAGCAATAGCACACATTATGCAAGATACGCCAGGTCTAGGAAAGTACAAATGAAAGCAGGCTGCTGGATGCATGCCAGAAAATGGTAGGTGGAACGTGCAGAAATGTAAACGGAAGGTCAAGAGGTAATCCACGGCAGCCAAATGTAATTCAACACCAAAGGCACCACAATAGTAGTTCCGGCAGTAAAACACGTAAGATACCCTGTAGCTACGATCATACATGCACACCCTATGACATCATCGGTGTTCACAGCACAATAGTATAAAGTGTGAAAGCACCCAACACACACCTGTGAATTCCCAAACACTGCACCATAGGTGTAAACACACGGGGAACTTTTAAAATGTACATGTTGGGAGCTGCCATAGCTGTGATTCATCAGCATGTGTTAGAGACTGACGGTGTTGTGGAGGATGATGCCGACAACCACCGCAGGCCATGGAGGAGGAGAAGAGTGTTCAGACCAAGGGTAACCTACCAGGGGCTACATGATCTGGAGATAGTAGAGTGTTACAGGGTGGACAGGGACATCTTACAGCAAATAGTGGAGCTGTGCCGGCCACGCCTGAGAACCAGAAATAACAGAGGGAAACCCATCCCAGTGGACACGAAGGTATGTGTAAGCATGTGAATACTAGCCACAGGTACCTTTCAAAGGCCAACTGGAGATATAATGGGGATCTCACAAGCATCAGCATCCAGGGTACTACACCAGTTCCTGGATGCCATGTTACCACATGCCAATGAGCATATATACTTCCCCCAAACTCAGGAGGAGTTAGCCAGCAATATGCGTCACTTCCACCGTGTGGCACACTACCTGCAGGTACTGGGTGTGATAGACTGCAAGCACATAAAAATCAAGTCACCACCCGGTGAGCATGGTAGGCGCTACATAAACAGCAAGGGATTCCACTCCATCAACTGCCAGGTCGTGTGCAATGCCCAGGGCATTATCATGGATGTGTGTGCTGGCAGCCCTGGAAGCTACCATGACTCCCATATCTGGCATGCCTCACAGCTGTATCAGGTATTTGTCAGGGGGGACATCCCACATGGCCACCTTGTGGGGGATGCTGGCTATGCACTGGAGCCGTGGATGATGACTCCCATCAGAAATGCACGCACCCCCATGCAAGAACGCCATAATGAGGCACAATGAGGCACACGCACAAACCAGAATCATCATAGAGCGTGTGTTCGGGATGCTGAAATCACGGTTCCGGTGCTTGGACACATCTGGTGGAGCCTTGCAGTACTCTCCAGGCACGTGTGCCCACATCGTCATAGTATGTGCCATGCTACATAATATGATCCTGCAGAAACAGCTGCAGCAGGGACAAAATGGTGAAGGCCCTCAAAGCCCACCACAATTGCCAAGGCCATCACAGGCACAGAGGGATTCAGACCATGAACACACTGTGCCAGCCCCAGTAGGCAGATGGAGGCGTGCCCAATATGCCTACGCCTTGGCAAAGAGGGAACGTATAGCACATACTCTGACAGTGTAGGCCCCTACGGACTGACACACCTCTCCACGTGCACACACAGTAAAATGGATGGCACACAAGCACGACCACCTGTAAATTGTAATGTATAGGTGGCCCACTGTGTGAATCCTACATAGGCAGCCCTCAAACATTGTACACACAACAGCTATTGGAACAAGGAATGTCAACACCTGAACAGTACATGCGCCTATCAGCATATGGTGGTGCTGTGTGTATAGGTTCCCAGGTACACGGCCGATTGTCAGAGGCCATACACCAAATGGGACAAACAGTGTCCGCTGTCGCCACAACATCGAGTAACCAACTGTCACGTAGAGGAGCAGAGGCAATCGTGGGAGCACATGTGTGTAAGCACTGTTCTGCACACACTCAGCACAGAGTCCCTGCTGCATTAATGAAGGGCTCCCCATAATATAATCATGGATGTTGTGTCAAGGCATGGGGTGTACCCATAACAGGTACTCGTCACCCCAGCATGCTCCACCCACGGTCGTTTGAAGGTGTAGCACAGTATCGTGTGTGGCTCACTGAGATATACATACCCAATGCCGGAGCACATCCAGTAAACATCACATGGACATACCATTAACTGGACTCATCAATATGTAAACTAACTGAGTTACCCATGTGAGTGCAGTATGGAGTAACAGCCATAGTATACTTCACGTACAAAAAGTACAGTTTTGTACCTACCATAAATGTAGATGTCCGAGAGGTATGCATCTGCAGTCCTAACAAATGGGTTGTCCTGGCCTCAGGCAGCCCCTCGGTCGGCCGGATTCCAAAGTCTGGGTCTGGCCTCGGCTGGTGTCGCACTTCACCCGGCGTCATAGCTGCAGTTCTTCGGGTATAAAGGTTCATAGGTTCATAGGTTCATACTAGGCTATCTGCCCAAGGGCATTTATAAGCCTAGCCCATAGTTATGTGGCTTTCGCCACCCCTTTAGTTTGAATAAAAACTATGCCTATCATTTTGCTGTGCCTCTGTCAAGCAGTGACACTGAAGTAATCCCTGGGGTATATCTGCAATCTCCCATCCATTGGTCAAGATTCCTCTTGAACAAGGCCAGAGAGGTGCTCTGCCTCACATGTACCGGGATTTTGTTCCACAGCATAGGGAGTCTCTGGGTGATGAATCTGTCCCTCCAGCACGTTCTATTTATAACCGTGTCAAGGTTTAAGTCTCCTGCCCTTGTGGTTCTGAGGGATCTATATTTTTTGAGGTGAAGCATATTCATCAAATCTGGGTTTGACATGGCCTTATATGTCAGGCACAGGTCACCTCTGAGCAAGCGGTATGAGACTGAATAGAGCTGGAGTTCTTTCAGTCGGGCAGCATAAGACATATTTTTGAGACCCTTTATCCTTTTGGTGAGGAACTTTTGGGGCCTTTCAAGCTGCAGCAGGTGTCTGGTCAGATACATTCCGAACAGGGCATTGTACTCAATCATAGGTCTAATGAGTGATGAGTACAGGGGGACGATGACCTCCCTTGATCTAGATGTGAATCCCTTCATGATCAGGTGGGTGATATAGAAGGTTTTCCTAACTACTTTAGCAACATGAGTGTCAAGCGAAGGCTACTGTCAACCTGGGTCCCCAGATCTCTGATGACTTTTCTGTGCTCAGTGGATTGCCACCTATATGGTAGCTAGGGGTAACCTTGTTTTTCCGAAGGTATGACTATGCATTTTTTGGCGTTTTACTTCAGGCCATGGCTCTGGCACCAGTTATCCGTTTCTGTGAGGCCCTTCTGGAGGATATCTGTGTCAGATGTGTTTCGACTATGGCGCCAGTTTGCAGTCATCTGCAAACTTTGTCAGCCATAACCCTCCTGTGTTTGCTTGTACTTCAGAAAAGTAGATGCCGAACAAGAGTGGACCCAGGACTGAGCCCTGTGGGACACCACTTGTGACAGGCTTTGAGTCTGACATGGCTCCAGCAACTCTGACCCGGTGGGTTCTGTCACTTAGCCAGTTTGCAACCCATCTTGTGATGTATGGGTTTACATTCAAGCTGATGAGTTTTCGATGATACCTGAGTGGGGTATTGTGTGAAGGCCTTTGCCAGGTCGAGGTAGGCTGTATGGACTGCCTTTCCTCATCAATGGCCTTGGTGACTGTCTCGAAAAAGTCAACCAAGTTTAAGAGGCAGGATCTGCCTTTGACAAAGCCAAACTGGGTTGGATCCAAAGTCTGCAAGTTCCCTATGTCTTTATTTATGAGTTCCATTATGATCCTCTCCATGGCTTTGCAGATAAGGCTTGTCAAGCTAATGGGGCGGTAATTTCCAGGGTCTGTGGAGGCACCGCCCTTATGAAGTGGGACCACAGTGGCGTGCGCCACTCCTTGGAGTGCGTATCCTGAGGTGAGGCTAAGATTAAACAGCTGTCCTAACTGTGGGTTTAATTCCTCATTGAGTTCATGAAGCACACAGCCGGGGACACCATCCGTCCCATGGATGCTGTGTTTTTTGCCTTAGTGAGGGCAGTTCTCACCTCGGCGTTGGACATGTTTGGGGGGCTACAATCCTCAGGCATAGATATCTCTCCTTTTCCGGGGGAGGGGGGGGAGAAGTTTGCACTGAACCTGTCAGCCAGTATGTTGGCAATGTGTGTAGGTTCAGTAATTTTCACATAATTTTGAACTAATTCTGAGCATATCTGGGAGTTTCCTCCTAGGTTTCTAACATAGCTAAAGAAGGCCTTATGATTCTCTTTAGAGTCCTTGGCGATTTTCTCTCAAAATTTGCCTTGGATGATTTTATGAGAGCTCTTAGTTTTTTACTTATAATGATCAAAGGTGTCTTACCTTTCAAGGATTTTGCTCTATCTTGTAGTAGCTTCCTCCTTTTGTTGTAGAGCTTGTTTATGGCTGGGGTCCACCAGACTGGACGCTTGCCTTTGGTACAGAGAGTCTTAGTTTTGTTTGGGATTGCCTGATCCATGCAGTCCTGTAGGTGCTGGTAGAAGGCATTTGTAAGTGATTCAGCAGTTTGAGTAATGTTTACCACTGGCTCAGGGGCCTTAAAGGAGACCACACTAGTTTTTAGAAGTGTGAAATCGGCTTTTGAGAAGTTTTTCACTGTGGTCTTTTTTGTTTCAGGTGGGGGCGGGATGAGGACATCCAGCGAGATTAGTTTATGATCTGATCTCACCAGTGAGGGGTATACTTCCGGTGTTGAACATTTTGATCCCATGTTCGTGATGATGAGATCAAGTATGTTTTCTCCTCTTGTGGGGATGGTGACTAGTGACAAGTGACAAGGCATCAGCCAACGCCATTTTCCTCAGTGTTTCTTGCCCCAGATGCCAGATGCCCTCTAGGAAGGCTAAATTTGGATAAATGCAAATGTTTCCAAACAACAGAGAGCAAATAGAAATAAACATGTATGTACATATATACAAACAAATACACCATAACAGATTCCCCCAGCTAGCTACAAGATGGGCAGATACCCTAGGAGTACCCCAGAGGGGAAGGAGGGTGGGTAATCCTGACTGCAGATGCATACCTCTCAGACATCTACATTTATGGTAGGTACAAAACTGTACTATGTCCTTCAAGGATGCATCTGCAGTTCTAACAAATGAGTAGAATACCATAGCCAAACTGGGGGAGGAGGCCCTAACAAGATTATGGTGTAGTTAAGATCCCTTGCAACACAGCAGTGGCAAAACCTGCTCGGGATCTGGAGTATAAGGGTAGATTATAATGCTTGGCAAATGTATGCACGGAGCTCCAAATAGCAGCCTCTAAAATGTCTTTTGTAGCCACTCCTCGTAAAAAAGCTGTAGTAGTGGCTGTAGCCCTTGTGGAGTGAGGTCTGATATTTTCTGGAGTTGCCTTTCCATGATAAGAATAACAAAATCTAATGCAATTTCCTATCCATTTAGAGATTGTCTGTTTTGAAATTGCTTTTCCTTCCATTCCTGTGGCATATGCTACCAGAAGCTGGTCAGTTTTTCTATTGTTCTTGGTTCTGTCCAGGTAGTAGCGCAATTGCCTATGCACATCCAAGGTATGCAGCAGTCTTTCTCCCCTGTTCTGTGGGTTGGGGAAGAATGTAGGTAGGTGGATTGCTTGGTTTAAAGATACCCTGGTGACCACCTTTGGCATAAAGGTAGGATTAGTTCTCATGGACACTCTATCCTGATGGAAGATAAGGAAGGGTTGCACTGCCATTAATGCCTGTAGTTCAGAAACCCTTCTTGCTGAAGTGATTGCAAGCAGGAAAGCAGTTTTCCATGATAAGTACTGTAATTCTGCTGTTGCTACTGGTTCAAAAGGGGGAAGTGTCAACTTTTCTAGCACAAAGTTCAAGTCCCATGTAGGCAATGGTGGCTTCCTTGGTGGCTTTACATTTTTGATTCCTCTCAGAAACTGCCTGAGTAGAGGATGAGAGAAGACTGGAGGATCCATGTTGTATTCTGCTGAAATAGCTGACGCATGAATCTTAATGGAAGAGTAAGACAGGCCCTTGTGGAAAAGCTCTGCTAAGTATTCCAGGATGTTAGCTATGTTTACCAGTGCTACATTTTGCCCTTTTGCTGCACTCCAAAAGAGAAATCTTTTCCATTTCGCTGAGTAAGTTTTCCTTGTTGAGGGTCTGCGAGCTTCCAAGATAATGTCTTTAACCCTTTGAGATAAATCTGGGTTATTTTGTCTTATGCAATGCTCCAAGCAGCTAGCTGCAGTGTTTTCATGTTCGGATGCAGGGTTTTGAAGTTGTTCTGTGTTAGCAGTAAAGGAACCAAGGGTAGAGGCCATGCGAGTCCCCGAGACATACTCCTCAGTAGTGGGTACCAGTGCTGTCTCGGCCAGTCTGGAGCTATCAGGATGATCCTTGGGTGGTCTTCTTCGATCTTCAATAGCACCTTGTGCATCAAAGGAAGAGGAGGGAATGGATATGCTGTCAGGTTTTTCCAACTGAAAGATAGGGAGTCCACCTTCCAAGCAAGTGGGTGGTATGTCCTTGTGCAGAATTTTTTCAATTGGTGATTGTGTGGGGATGCGAATAAGTCTATTTCTGGTAGTCCCCATTTCCTTGTGATGGATTTGAAGATGTCTGGATGCAGCATCCATTCGTGGGCATCCGTGGTAGTCCTGCTTAAGATGTCTGCTAGTATGTTTTGTTTTCCTGGCACAAATATTGCCTTGAGCTGCATGTTTAGGCTTAGGGCCACATTCCAGAGATCCATTGCCATCCGGCATAGAGGATATGAATGTGTGCCTCCCTGTTTGTTGATATACCACATGACTGTGGTGTTGTCCGTCCTTATCAGCAATTGCCCCTGTTGGAGAAATGGTCTGAATGCTTGAATTGCCAGTTTTACTGCCAGCATCTCTTTTTGGTTTATGTGTAGGTTTAGCTGGTCTTGAGTCCATAAGCCTTGTATGCACTTGTCCAGCATGTGTGCGCCCCAACCGAGGTCTGAGGCGTCTGTGGTGATAGTCTGGCTTGGTTGAGGGCTGTGGAAGGGCAGTCCCTTGTTCAATTGACAGGCCTGAGCCCACCATCGGAATTCTTGCTTCAGGCATGGAATTATTGGAATTTGGGTTTCTAGGCTGTGCTTGTGCTGAGACCATAAATTCCTGAGGTACCATTGCAACTTCCTCATATGCAGTCTGGCATGTGGGATCAATATTATGCAGGATGCCATGTAACCCAGGGCTTGCAGGACTTTCCTTGCTGTAAGCTGGTTCTGCGTTGTTAATGCCATGAAGTAGAGTGGAAGGTGCTTTTGTTTTTCTGCTGTGAGGGATGCCATTAGATTTGATGTGTCCAGTTCTGCACCCAAGAAGGTTATCCTTTGGGATGGCAACAGCCTTGACTTTTTTATATTGACTGTGTATCCCAAGGCTTGCAGTAGATGAATGACCCTTTTCAAGTCTTTTGTTAATTTGTTTTTGTTGTCCGCTTGTAACAGGCAATTGTCCAGGTAAGGGTAAAATCCCTGAAGCCTGCAATGAGCAATTACCGATGCCAGGCATTTCGTGAATACTCTGGGCGCAGTAGATAAGCCAAAAGGCAATGCTGAGAATTGATAATGCTCTGATCCCGCAAGAAATCTGAGGTATCTTCTGCAATTTGGTCGTATGGGGACGTGCAGGTATGCCTCCTTGAGATCTAGAGTTACCAGCCAAGACTCCTTGCCCAGCATGGGAAGAAGCTGCTGTAGAGTCAGCATTTTGAATTTTGGGACAATGAGGTATGTGTTCAGAGCGGACAGGTCTAGAATAGGTCTCCATTGATTTTCCTTCCTTGGCACCAGGAAAAGTCTGGAGTAAAATCCTTGCCCTTGTTCCATAGATGGTACCTTTTCTATAGCTCTCATCCTTTTTAAGTTGTCTATTTGTTCTAGAGCGTTTGCCATTTGATTTGGAGGTAGGTTTGGCATTCCTCTCTTCCTTGGTAGAGTATGGAAGTGAAACCTGTAACCTTTGTCTATTGTCTGCAAAATCCATTTGTCTCCTGTAATGCAATGCCAGTTTACTGAACATAAGGCTAGCTTTCCGCCTAAGGGTGCTTCTAGTTGTTCCCTGGTAGGCGGCTTCCGAGCCAAGTCACTGTGATTGTCCTGTGGAAGTGGTAGTGGCTGGGTCTGCAGCAATACTTTGCTGGTTGTTAGGCTGCCACTGACGTCCCCTGTAGGCACCTCTGGATTGACCTCTGCCTCTTGTGCGCCTATTCCTGCCTCTCTGTGCTCTGTTGGTGTCTGGAAAGGACCAATTCTTGGAAGGCCAGTTCCTGCTAAACCTTGGAGGCTGGACCTGTAAGAAATCCTTGACTGTCTGGATAGATTTTGCTTTCTCTTCCACCTTCTTCAGCACTTGCTGTGCAGGAGAGCCAAACAAATTGTGTTTATCCATGGGAGCATCTAGGAGCTTTGATTTTACATGGTCTGGTAAGGACTGCTCTTTTAACCATGCATGCCTTCTGATCACTGTACCAGTCATAGCTGATCTAAAGGAGACCTCCAGTGCATCATAGCCGCATTTTAAGGAATGATTACTGACCTGCTGTATGTTATGTACCATTTCCTGAAGTGACTTTCTGTCTAAAGGATCAGGTGAGGACAGCTTTTTAGATAACTGATCTAACATAAATTCCTGATACTGAATCATGTGGAATTGACAGTTTAAGGCCCTAGCCGAAAGAGTAGCAGAAGTATAAACTTTTTTACCCCATCTCTCCAAGGCCCTAGATTCCCTTTCAGAGGGGAGTGGGTTTTTGGCAGAGGTAGCTGCTACAGCCTTGGGTCCCTGTGAAATAGTTTCAGGATCTGCAAAAGGAGCCTTATACAAGTGATTATGTGTGTCCGGAACCCTGTAGTATCTGTCGGGCTTAGCAGGGGCTGGAGGAAGTGAATCAGGAGCAGTACAAGCATCATTAAATGCATCATCCACAACTGTAAGTACTGGAGGAATGGCTAAAGGCCTATGCTGTGGCAAATGCAAAAAAGTCCTAAGCCTTTTCCTAGAGTCTGAGAAATCCTGGCCCTGCCATTGAAATTGTTCCCTCATAGCATGCAAGGTTTCCCCAAAAGAAAATTCCTCAGGAGGAGAGGCAGAAGGAATGGAGTCCTCTGCATCAGAGTCCTCATATGGAGAATAAGGGCCCTCAGGGGGGGTTGTATTTTCTGATTCATCTGAGGAGTAATCAGTAGAAACTGGCTCAGGGGGTTCTGCTCTAGGTCTCTTCTCTGGAGGGGGTTGGGAGGCCCTATCAGGGTGAGACTGGGATCCCCTGATCAAAGAAATGAGATCCTCTGCTAGACTAAGCATTTGAGTACTAGAGCTAGGCCTGTGAGAGGGGGCTTTAGTAGGCAAGGCCTTGGAAGTTTTAGCTGCTTTAGCCCTGGCAAAGGCCTTGATTGACATGGATGCAGGGGGCCTAGCAGCTCCACGTGCAGGAGTAGATACGTCTAGGGGAATAGTATCTGATAAATCCTGAGAAACTGTAAGAGCAGGTGGAATTTCAGTAGCAGATTCAGCCATGCTGGAAGAGGCCTCGGTAGTAGGAGGCATGCTTTCGGCCGAAGGAAGAACCGCAGACTCGGTTTCAGCCGAAACCGAGTCACTCGCGGTTGGCTTAACCGCGGTTTCGGCCGAAACCGCGGGCCGCGAGTGTCGGTCCTTTTCCTTACGCTTTTTAGCTAAATGTGAAGTCGGAGTCTCCGATGGCATGATATATGCAAAAGCGGAGCCGAAAAACTCCTCTGCAAACTCCGACCGACGTCTAAGCGTTCGTCGGTTGAAGGAAGCACAGGCTAAACAAGCTGCTACGTCATGGTCTGGGCCTAAACAAGGTAGGCAGTAAGAGTGGAAGTCTTTATGAGGTATTTGTTTCCCACAAGTTAAACAGTTATTCACTTTTTCTGACATCGGCTGAGGCAAGAAAGAGTCCCCAACGGGGTACTTAGCTTTTTAGAAGTCTTCGGTAGTAGTAATCTCTGGATCTGACCGACCGGCACTTGCGAACAGCTTCTGCTTCGGGCGCCACGTGGCAAGAAAGACTGAGGAAAATGGCATCGGCTGATGCCTTTATACCCGAAGAACTGCAGCTATGACGTCGGGTGAAGTGCGACACCAGCCGAGGCCAGACCCAGACTTTGGAATCCGGCCGACCGAGGGGCTGCCTGAGGCCAGGACAACCCATTTGTTAGGACTGCAGATGCATCCTTGAAGGACATCGACATAACACTTGTACAAATCCCAGATGGCCATATGTTAAATGCAGTGACCGTCGTGCATGTTCCCGGTCCCTCGTCCTGCAAGGGATGTAACGTAATCCCGAAGGCACGAGTAATACATGTCGGATGCAGGTCAGCAGATCATGTTTAGCACACGTTACCGGGAATATGCATTGCCCACCGCTGGTAAGCGACGTTTAAATATGACTATATGGATATGCGTGAAACAGGGATAAGCTACTCCGAATATCGCGCAGATAACAGTCAATGATGGCCAGAACAGGTGAAACCAGCATTATTCACCCCTGTACTAATAGCGCCTGCTCTGAAGGGTAAAACGACCACTGCCAGGTGTAGAACAAGCAATCATGTATCAAATCACCTAACACTATTGCTAGGCAAGATGTACCTATGGTAGGGTTGCCACCTCTTCAAATTACTAATGTGGGACATACGTCAGATGTCTGCAGGCCGACACATACACCCGGCCAGTACGAAAAGCAGAACTGCACTGTTTTGCCTAGATAAAAGCTCATTCTTGTAATGTTGACTTACTTATTCTGTTTGTTGGTTCAGATACAGAATAACTGTTTTATGTGACTATTACATCAACTATAGGAAATAAGTATGTTCTAAAATCACAGGACATCTGCCATGTTTACAAATATTTTGCACGACACAACTGCCCAAAGAGGGACTGTCCCTCGCAGAGTGGGACAGCTGACAACCCTAACCTACGGCAGGTGTGTAATGTGACTGGTACAGACAATAATGTGTGGAGTCCAGGAAACAGTATACACCAAGTACACAATGAAAGGTGTAGCTTGCCTGTCACTTTCCCCGTCAGATATATATATATATATATATATATATATATATATATATCTATATGTACACATATATATAATACAGATAGAAAGGGCGATAGAGCGATATATGTTGATATATACGGATTCAGCGATATTTGCAAATATATATAGATAGGTCAACGACATTCATAACACCTTGGAGGTACAAATAATTAGGATACCACCGACTATGGAATGTGCAACATACCGACATGCGTAACCACGAGGCTGAAAGACTGAAAGAACACAGTACCGGAACAGTACAACCGCGAGTAATAGTATGATGATATGAATGGATAATTAGTCACCGCTGCCGGTGTTGCGGTCCACTTAGGTACTGTGTTCAACTGTGTTTGTGAGTGCCGTAGTCTGTGTATGTGTGTGTTGAGGGTGCCGTGTGCGTCCCCGTGTGACTGTAATGTGTGTGTGTGTGTCCGCATCATGTGTCTGTTAGTGCCAACTCGGAGGTAGATCATTACGGTAGGTGTGGGTATAGCTAGCCGTAGACATACGGTTACCACCTGTCCCACATTAGGAGGGACAGCCCCTCCTTGGGCAGGTGTTTCCTGACATAAAACATTACAAAGGGCAAATGTCCGAGATCGTAGGACATTAATATGTCCCATATATAATGTAATAGTAGCATTAAATAGTTATGCCTGTATGTAAGAAACGTGAATGTTACATGCAATATGATAAGTAGCCAGAGTCCCACAACAATAGGTATGTATTGAGGATAAAAGTATGTGCTATCATGTGTACTGACCATGGCTATGTGTTGGCCTGTAACACCGCTGTGTGTCCCGGAAGTGTCCAACAATGGCCATATGAAAAGGTGGCAACCCATGGCAAAGAGGTTCTGTTACCAACACAACCGCAATGACTGCAAATATCTGGGACAGAAATACACGGGATAGCTGTTATGTAGACATATCCCTTTACATATCGCTGCAATTCCGGAGGTATGGAAGTATCAACCTCACCTGCATACTATATAGAAACCAATTAACAACGGCCCAATGTACAATCCCATAACATAAGTCTACTAACTGATAGCTCTTTAATTAGGGACGGAGCCCACACACATATATATGGAATATGTAGAAATGCAAGCCCCACAAACCTGTATATGCTACGTACACCCACCGACATCCCCCACACTAGAAACTATAGCAATACAGACTGTAATAACAGCACAAACATCCAGTCAGTCAATTACAACTGCAGAACCATCAACATACCTTGTGAGAGACACAATTAAAGGCGCCATGCAAAATTGCAGCCATTGTATAATGGAACAAACAGCGATGTTACAGGTTTTGTTTGCAATAGTCCGTTAACAGACGTTGGGATGACAGGTACACCCACATGTTGAACCACATACTCTAGCTGTCACACACAATCCACGGGGGACAGGAATCCAAAGTATACTTGTCTCTATGCATAGCAGTTGCAATTACACATAACAAAACACAATACAGGCAGTCTCGCTGAAGGTAGGGCAAATGGGCAACGCCCAAGTGCAAAAGTCAATTATACCCCACTGTTGCCACGTAATTGGTGAATGGAGTAGCTGCACAGCTGATATGCAAGTAATTAGTCACTCAGAAACACCAATAGGCGTCAGGAAACTACAT
This sequence comes from Protopterus annectens, assembly GCF_019279795.1. NCBI lineage: Eukaryota > Metazoa > Chordata > Ceratodontiformes > Protopteridae > Protopterus > Protopterus annectens. Next base: position 76,512,953 of record NC_056744.1, on the reverse strand, counting down.
GTTACAGGTATCGACTATATAAGGAAGACTTGCCAGAAATTCAAACCGTATGCTCATACAAAATACCCGTGTAAGCAGTGTGAGAGAGATAGAGACGAAAGTCTGTAATGATAACAAGGTATGTAGAACACTCGGTATGTAAGTTTATGTATAGCATGTTTTGTATTAATTATCTACTGTATGTATAGCCTGGTTAGCATTAATTAAAAGTGTCCGCAATGCATAACGTGGGAAAAGGTATTTATGTAGTGATGTCTTGCTGAGCATACTTAAGCTTGTAAAAACTGTGTGTCCAGCAGTGGGCCACAAGATACACATCACAGACACCACAAGGGATGCTACATGAGGGCTTTAAACAGAACAATTACATACAACCCGCCGTCAGTGGTAGGGTATGTCCAACAAGTACGTGCCATAGCCGGGGATAGTATATGTTGATATACTGTCACAGTAGGCATGTGTATGGGCATATAACAACAATGACATGTCTAAGGTGGTCCCGCTGTGCAAGTATGCTTCGCATTATGGGATACTATGTAAAATATGTGTAATGTATAGTATTGTAGGTAGATATGTCAGATATTCTACACAGCATACCAGGCATATCATGCATACCAAAGGTATCGTCTATTGGCATGTACAATAACAGGATACATATGGCTTGTAGGCACGGGACATTGTAATAGCATGATAGCTAATCTAAATGGAAGGGCTAGCAAGTAACCATGCACAAATGACATGTAATAGCTTCACAGGTTCATAGTGGGGTACTATGCAGTCTGGCAAGTCTGTGTGTAAGCACAACTACAGTGTTCACACCAGTGGCACCTCTCTAGGGTAGTGTCCTGTGATCAGCAGAGCCATGTGTTACCTGCACCTCTGCACAGTACAGCCACTGCAGTGATCCCTGGTGTACATGTATCTCCCAAACACCAAGGGAGGTATCACATGAACAGTGCTACTGAGTGCCCCTGCGTTATGTACATAGGAGTCAGGTTCCAAAGCATGGTAAGTGTCCGGTTTGGGAATGTAACCCTCAAGCACATCCCACTCATTGTTGCATGTGTGCACATATCCATGAGCATGATGCTCACAGTAGCATTTGCGTATGTCGCGTATGTGGAGTATATCCATTAATACTGTTGTGGACATGGGCCCTGTCTGTTCAGCAGAGGTCACCCCTGAGTATGTAGCATGCAAATGTGTACAGACGTGGTGTCTGTATTCAGCCGCATACCTTAGCTGTCGGAGCTCAATAAACGTCATGGCGTGTTAATGTTGTGGTATGTAAAGCTGTAGCTGTTGTGTAAGGTACACCCTAAATAGGGTGGTGTACCCTTGAATGTGTGTAGAAGTCTTGAGTTTAGAGGTACAATGGGTGCCTATGTACCAGCTACACACCCAGTACAGATAAGTGTGGCCATGTAGAAGGATATCCACACCACAGTGGCAATACAGTAATCACAGGAGTGGGTGTGACATACATGTGTACTACAAACATGTACAATGTGACATGTATGTAGGGGACCACCACCTATGTGATAGTGGGTGAATGGTGTAATGCAAAGGTGATGTCCATGGACCTTGTATCATGCAGCTTGAGGCCATGATATTCATATCAGGTATCTGTCACAGTGACACTCGTATGGATGGAGTCAGTATCAGCAGGTGGATCAATCATGGTGCTTTGTATGCAGGGGTTTGTAAAGCTTGGCAGGGAAAGTCCGTCTGTGCTAGCCTGTACCTCAGGGAAGCATATACTGAACATGAGGGGCCCAATGACTGAGGACTGTGGTATGCCAAATGTAACTGAAATGCAGTAGGTACTATGGTATGCTACCCTCATTGTGTGTGTCCTGTGCATGAGCCATGTTGCATAACATCCACAGACATAGGGTACGATGTGAAGGTGGATGTGTATGTTGTCAATACCAGAATGGAGAACGGTGCTGAAAGGCAATGAGAGGACAATGTAGGATGTGTGGACTCCCGTACCATCATCAACTACCCTGGTGACTGTATGAAAGGAGTCCACCAGGTGTAGGGGCCATGCACGAGCCCTAACAAGTCCAACCCGGGTGGCATCAAAGGACCGGAGCCCAACAATGTATCTGTGAATGACATCCTTGATGATGTGCCTCATAGCCGTGCAGAACAGTCCAGGTAGGTGTGTAGGACTATAGTCCCACTCGTGCATTGTGGTGCCACCTGTGTGGAGTGTGATAAATGTTGCTGTGTGCCATTCAGGGGCCACAATGTCTGATACAAGGCTATTACTGAATATGGTGGCCTAGTGGGGAGACATGTCGTTCAGAGGTTTGTGGACATCACAGCCTGGGACTTTGGAAGGTGACATGGGGCCAGTGTCCCAGAACATATAGAGTGCAGTGTGTAGGTGTGACCGCAGGGACACTGCAATGTTCCTGCATGGATTGTGGCCCTGTAGTGAGTGAGAGGGTGTAATGTTACCATTGAATCCATCCGCCAGCATGTTGCCAACATCACCTGGGTCTGTAATGTTCCTGAGTGACTGTTGTATGTAAGAGCAGATGTGGGTGTTGCCATCGACTACTGACATACCACCATAATGCCTTGTGGTACACCCCGGAATGTGTCACAGTAATGTTTACGTAGCTAGTCTTGGAGTATGTGATGAGGGATCCCGTGGCCCTACCGAGGCTGACCAGTGAGCTACCCCACCCATGGGATTGTGGAACTTGACCACCAGAGTGGCGTCTGTTATCTGGTGTGTACCATCATGGCTCTGTGTGGAATAGCATGATCCATGCAGTCATGTACGTGCTAATGAAGTGCACTGGGGTATGTTTCAGCATTTGTATGTGCATTGTCCATCTGCACGGGTGTCATTACGTTAACAACCGCTGTCATAAGACGTCTGTAGTAGGTGTTGTAGTACTCATGTACTCTGTATGCTGTGAAGGGTGTGGTGCCGGGATGTGGCTAACAAGGTTGATTAGCATATGTTCGGAAACCACCAATGAGGGGATAACCCCAGGTGTGGAACACCAGTCACATGTTGGTAGTGTTCATGTCAAGGTTAATGTTGGTCTTGGAGGTGGTGTGTATGGGTTGATCCAGCTGAGGTTATGACTCATGGATGTGTCGGTACATGAGTGGCTATCCCAGTTAAGTGTGGGGTAGTGTCAGTCACACATCAGTAGTAGCTGTCTGAGCCCTACTGTCCAGTACACCAACAAATGAGGTCTGGTAACCGTGGGGTATGTTGTTGAATCTGCAGCTTGTTACAATATGTATAGTGGTTCTGGACACAATTAGTTGCACGTGGAGCACCTCTGATGCATTGTGCTAAGTAACTAGCCAGGATGTGTGTACAACATAGTGGGATATAGGAACACCTCAGCTTTGGGTGTGCCGGTCCAGGTATGTGCCTGAAAGGTATGGTCTGTCTATAACCTGTCATTGCAGGTGTGCTCTGCAGAGCCTAGAGGCAGGTCCCAGTCACTGCAGAGATACCGGAGTGGTGCATTATAAGGTGTGCCTTGCCTGTGTGCGTCACAGAGGAAGATGCAAGCATTGTGTCACATGACCCCATGTCTTGCTTGCCAGTTCCCATTCTGCCGGTGACTGTTATTGGAAACTGTGCAAGACGGGCAGTATAGAAGCAAGAGCCTTACATGTGATCTGTACTCCCAGGGCTGACAGGTGCAGGTCATCTGTGCCAAAGCATTGTGTTTGACCAGGTCAGTCAAAGCGGACAGATACCAGATGCCTGTGGAATGACAGCAGAAGCATAGGCAACTGTTGAAGTGACACAGTCAGTCGTTGTACAGTGGTATCGGGTCCGGATGAATGCATAATGCTCCCCAGGGCTAGGCCCACACCTTCAGGGCTACAAGACTGGTGAGCTATTGCATGTCCCTGCACACATAGTCTGTGAAGTGGCATCTCAAGGCAGTCACACTAACATGGAGAATGACAGTCACATCATACCTGGTGAGGTGTGGCATGGGTGCATAGGTTATGTTGCAGAACCAGTTACCCGACAGCAAGATGTAAGCGACTATCGCCTTGTGTAGCCTGCTGTGTGGAACTGCAGTGTGACCGCCTACAGAGTCACCTATGACTGGTGTGTTGTGTATGTTATAACACCCTATTGGCTGTATGTGATGGGCACATACGAGTCTGTGGGCTATAAGTTGGTGCTGTATGTGATGGGCACACATGAGTCTGTGGGCTATAAGTTGGTGCTGTATGTGATGGGCACACATGAGTCTGTGGGCTATAAGTTGGTGATGTTGTGTTCTGTGATGGGGGCTGCCTCTGGTGCCTACACAGAGTATGGAGAGGTACTGCACAAGTTGTCCTCATATGTGTGGCCTGTGGTGGAGATCATGTGAGACTATGTGATGAGTGGGGTGTGTTGCGAATGTTACACATCCCCACATGACTGTCAGGTGCAGTCAGGGTTGGTGGCAGCATTACCCACAGCAGGGCTGCATAACTGCATCCCCCACAGGCTGTAGTGTTGTATGTTGGGAGGTGAGCATTGAATGTGTACATGAGACAATTGCTCTATTGCCACATGTACATATCCATCATATAGACAGGCAATAGCACTGGTATGTGACAGTTGGACATGCCTGTATATACAACCATGTCTCACAGGATATGTGTGTTACGTGTGTACAACAGCTGTTGTACCATAAGCAAGCTAGAAATTTTAGGACAGCCAGTGTACCTGTGGGAAATGGTGTGGAATGGGTGCTATATTAATCAGTAGCTCATGACATGCTCACAAGTTCTGAACAAGTGCCTAGCATGACCATACAGTACAGATAGGGTGTTGGATAATATCAACCCACAAGTGGTGATGACAGTCATAATGGGTGGCACCGCACTATAACCCTATGGTGTGCATGTCCATGAACCATTATCACTGTAGATGTCAGCAGTACAGATGTACAAGACAGTACGGATGTTTGATTACAAATACCTTTGTATGTCACAGGAGTGTTCTACCAGTGGCCTGTTGACAGACTCGCAACTACAAAAGGTGCCAGAGTGACATGTGCATATCACACCAGTGCCAGCTACAGTAGAACAGGGTTAATGTGTTGTACTCCACCCTCATTGTAGCCCATACCACACAGACAAATGTTAGGCATCTGTGTATGTAAGGATGTGAATGGCCATGACCTATGAGGAATAGCTGTGTCAGTGTTGTGAACAACATACAGAATGGGCTGTGTGGGTGAGGTGTGTGACATATGTGCACATTCTGATGGATGATATCAGCATTGTCACTGCTAGGTGAACATCCCTGTACCCATTAACTACCACCTAGGCTGTGGTCAACATTATGGACACTGTGTAAGGGATGGTGCTGTGCAGTACACCTCCCTGCCTTGGTGACATCTCCAGGCCCCTTGGGTAGTCATACGAGGTACCCATGTCATGACAGGGTGCCACCCATGAGCACAGAAATCATTGGACAGGCATATACAGCACTGGGGTGACCAATATTGGATCACATATCACCTTTAAGGGGTAATGGCCATGCGTGGATGGGTGATACCAGCCTTCACAATCCTCACCTCCACTATGCAGCATGCTGTCTATCTTACATAAAGACATTTGCTACACCATGATGATGGACATGCTACATGTCCATATCCTGATCTGTAAGACATACGTCATAGACAGCCACCGTCCTAATACTAGGATCACCACATGCTGGACAGATCCCTGTGCCATACATGTGACATACTCCCGCCAAACCATGCAACCCTGTCCATCAAAGGTGCACATGTCATCCCAGTCATACATGGTGCGATGGCCGCATGGTAGATGTAGTATCAACTGTCCGGATCAGTAATGTGGCACTGATGCACCTCGCGGTGGCATGATGGCTGTCTGTTACAGCTAGGAAATCTTGCCCATACATGCTATGGTTGATAACCATTCCTGCGAATGATGTCCGACTAGCCATTGTCCCATGTCTATCACATGTGCAACACAGGCGATCTGTGGCAGGATGTTGAACAGCTGTACAGTGCTGTGTAGCTGTATATGGCAAAACACATGCATGTACAGGTGTCCATGCGTATGTGTGCATTGTCACTGCTCAAGTCCATTAAGGCTGTATCTGTGTAGATATGTGACATATACACAGCATCAAGGTCAATAACATTACCGTGGACACATCCAGGCATGTGCAGATAGGTAAGAACACCAGTGCAGTCAAATAGACATGCCCACATCAAGACAGCATTCACATGAAGTATAAACACTGTAATGAGGTGACACACATATATGGTGATGATATCCAATGTATAACGGGTGTTACGTGTGTGACACAAATACGTCAGTCGTGTCAGTGTCATGATGATTTGCAAAGATAACTGTGCAAATGTATTAGATGTCATAGAAATGTATTTGCAGCAGTATCTCTGTACATCTCTGAAACTGTGACCTGTCACCATCATTATGTCTTACAGATAATGCCTCGTACACGCCTTCCAGCGTACAGCCACCAGGAGGATGATGTCCTCATCCCATACCTCCATGAGAACTATAAGGTGTTGTTCAGCCATGTGCCACAGCATGCCCAGCAGCGGGACTACCTGTGGCAGGATCTACGCAGGAGGGTGAACGATGTGGGTGGCCATAACCGCACCTACAAGCAGGTGCGCAGACACTGCATGGACTTGATACGACATGCAAAACAGCGTGCCACTGCAATCACCAGGGAACAAGGTGGAACAGGTGGTGGGCCACCAACACAGCCCCCACTCACACACACCGAGGAGCTACTGGCCAGTCTGGGGACACCCTCAGAATAGCATCCACACACACTAGCTGCCATCGTGGAGGTGGGTGTCTCCCAACCAATGAGCCTGGAGTTGCCTGATAAGTCAGTACTGCACATATGGCTATTATATCCCATTTAGTTGCATGTGTCACTGTACATTATGTAAAGTAACAACATATGCAAGGTATGTGGACACACATGCTGCATACTACAGTATGCTACCCTGTGTATGCACACATGTGCATACTATATGCTATTATACAGGTGAATGTGTTAACATGCACAGTGCACCCTGTGGCTGTCATACAGTCATGGATAATGTTCATACTGCTGTGTCACCACTATACAGGTACCTCTGGCGTGCCGCACAGACATGAGTCCGTTGCAGGTGAGACTGTCATCAGTATCAGGCATGTTAAAGCATAGATCTATTTGCCATGTGGCCAGTTAACAGTTGCAGACTTGATGTTCATTCCAGTCACGATATACAGGTCGCATCACCCATCAGTCACACAGACCACCCATGTGCAATATATACAAACGAAATGATACGACTTCAAACCACAGTAGTTGTCATTGTTATATGTGTGGTCAGCCGTGCATACAATGGTGGAGGTGTTCTACAATGGAGGCATATGTAGTATGCATTCGAACAACATGTGTGGTACGCAAACAGTACCACACAGTGAGCTGTGATATGGGCAGCCCACAGGTGTCACCATTGTGTTATATGCCCCTGCATTGGGTGCACACATTGTGATGTGCCATCTGACATGCCCCAGACACGTAGTGTTCTGGCTGCAATATTGTCACACTATCCCATGACCCATACCCCACATACCAAACATACAACCCATTGTCTGCAAAGCCCTGTGGATGGTGACATTTCTGACATCTATGGGTGTATGTCATATGGGACAACACAGACATGTGAGATAGATGGCCATCACACACATTTGGCCAACACATGTGCACACATGGCCATGGGGGATGGCCAGAGACACGTAGCCACACAGTAGATGTGATGTGTATACACCCTGTTGCACATTGCCCACACATGGTCAAATTATAGCCTTAGTTGACTGATTATACAGTTGATGTGGTACACTGGACCTCCTAAAAGCCTGTGCACAGCTAGTGGAGGTGTCACTGAAGTCTACCATATAAGATCTGTTGAACATCACGACTGTGTCATAGCATGACAGTAGTCACCTGTACAGCTTCCACAGACATTGACACCACATCAGGCCACAGATACTGTACATTTCCCTTGCTGCTGTAGGACATCACCGTTAGCTGTGCACCTTGTGTGTGTGGTACATCAATGTCATGTGGGAAATGGTGAATTGACATGGTTGTCAGGCAGCTAAGACCCTGTAGTTGTGCAGGGGTGTCATCTGTAGGTCCTCCAGTGACCTGTCACTTGACACAGCATGGTTTGGTGTGTATACACCTCAGCATCGTGGGTCACAATCCACAGTTATGTCATGGGTATGCATGCAGTTATGGCTATACAATGTGTACATATTATGCATTGTACAGCAATATAGATGCCTCATGCTGCCATGCAATGGCACAGTGTCTGTACTTCACACTGTATAGCAATGTAGACGGCTCACACTACCCTTCCATGCTCATGCACATTTGCTAAACATGCATTCTATCCGTAAGGCATACAGACAACACCGCAACGTGATGCCCATTACGATGCTGTACATGTGTGTCAGGACACCATTGTGTCAGACATCTATGCATGTTAATGCACACGTCAGCAGATTACATGTCAAGGTCACGTCAGCCATGTGTACTGTTATCCTGTTCTGGTCCACATCGTGTACCACGGGGATGCATGCATAGTACCATGATTGTGTGAACTGCATGGCTACTGATATGACACCCACTTGCTGTAGGGTGCACCCCAGGAAGGTATGCTTACTAACACTATTAATGTCTGAGCTGCATGCCCTCTGCTGTATCACAGGCATGCTGCATGCCATCTGTCAAATCACATGCATGGTGTGTGTGCGTGTCTGTGTGTGTGTGTGTGAGAGTGTCTATTGTAATTTAGAGTCTTTCTTTGCATTCACAGGTGATGTAGGTGCATTACCCTCCTGCGGTCCATCTGATGTTAGTGTCCCCACAGATACTAGCAGTGATGAACATATGCATGAGGTACAGGCAGGGTTGTCAAGGGCTGAATCTGTGCCAATGGTTGCCATCCCAGCTATGTCCCCCTCTTCCCCGCACACAGTTCTGCTGCCAACACATACCACATCACCAGTGGTCATAGAGGAAGGACAGTCAGTGTCTGTTAGCGTGGAACAGGAACGTGTGGTGGCTACAGAAGGTGTGTCTACACACCATGGTGTCAGTGTAATGACTGCAGATGTGCCACACAGGCATGTGGCCAGTGTCGCTCGTAGGACCACCTCTGGCAGACATGCACCTGCAGGACAGAGCGCAGCAGCTGGTATCATAGGTTCATACTAGGCTATCTGCCCAAGGGCATTTATAAGCCTAGCCCATAGTTATTTGGCTGTCGCCACCGCTTTAGTTTGAATAAAACTATGCCTATTATTTTGCTGTGCCTCTGTCAAGCAGTGACACTGAAGTAATCCCAGGGGTATATCTGCGATCTCCCATCCATTGGTCAAGATTCCTCTTGAACAAGGCCAGCGAGGTGCTCTGCCTCACATGTACCGGGATTTTGTTCCACAGCATAGGGAGTCTCTGGGTGATGAATCTGTCGCTGCAGCATGTTCTATTAATAACCGTGTCAAGGTTCAAGTCTCCCGCCCTTGTGGTTCTGAGGGATCTAGATTTTTTGAGGTGAAGCATATTCATCAAATCTGGGTTTGATATGGCCTTATATGTCAGGCACAGGTCACCTCTGAGCAAGCGGTATGAGACTGAATAGAGCTGGAGTTCTTTCAGTCGGGCAGCATAAGACATATTTTTGAGACCCTTTATCCTTTTGGTGAGGAACTTTTGGGGCCTTTCCAGCTGCTGCAGGTGTCGGGTCAGATACATTCCGAATGGGGCATTGTACTCAATCATAGGTCTAATGAGTGATGAGTACAGGGGGACGATGACCTCCCTTGATCTAGATGTGAATCCCTTCATGATCAGGTGGGCAATGTAGAAGGTTTTCCTAACTACTTTAGCAACATGAGTGTCAAACAAAAGGCTACTGTCAACCTGGGTCCCCAGATCCCTGATGACTACTTCTGTGCTCAGTGGATAGCCACCTATATGGTAGCTAGGGGTAACCTTGTTTTTCCCGAAGGGTATGACTATGCATTTCTTGGCATTTAACTTTAGGCCATGGCTCTGGCACCAGTTATCCGTTTCTGTGAGGCCCTTCTGAAGGATATCTGTGTCAGATGTGTTTTCGACTATGGCGCCCAGTTTGCAGTCATCTGCAAACTTTGTCAACCATAACCCTCCTGCGTTTGCTTGTACTTCAGAAAAGTAGATGCCGAACAAGAGTGGACCCAGGACTGAGCCCTGTGGGACACCACTTGTGACAGGCTTTGAGTCTGACATGGCTCCAGCAACTCTGACCCTGTGGGTTCTGTCACTTAGCCAGTTTGCAACCCATCTTGTGATGTATGGGTTTACATTCAAGCTGATGAGTTTTTCGATGATACCTGAGTGGGGTATTGTGTGGAAGGGCCTTGCCAGGTCAAGGTAGGCTGTATGGACTGCCTTTCCCTCATCAATGGCCTTGGTGACTGTCTCGAAAAAGTCAACCAAGTTTAAAAGGCATGATCTGCCTTTGACAAAGCCAAACTGGGTTGGATCCAAAGTCTGCAAGTTCCCTATGTCTTTATTTATGAGTTCCATTATGATCCTCTCCATGGCTTTGCAGATAAGGCTCGTCAAGCTAATGGGACGGTAATTTCCAGGGTCGGTGGAGGCACCGCCCTTGTGAGTGGGACCACAGTCACCGTGTGCCACTCCTTGGGTACGTATCCTGAGGTGAGGCTAAGATTAAACAGCTGTCCTAACTGCGGGTTTAATTCCTCATCGAGTTCGTGGAGCACACAGCCGGGGACACCATCCGGTCCCATGGATGCTGTGTTTTTTGCTTTGGAGAGAGCAGTTCTCACCTGGGCGTTGGAGATGTTTGGGGGGCTACAATCCTTTGGTATAGATATCTCTCCTTTGGGGGGGAGGGGGGAGAAGTTTGCACTGAACCTGTCAGCCAGTATGTTGGCAATGTGTGTAGGTTCAGTAATCTTCACATCATTTTGAACTAATTCTGAGCATATCTGGGAGTTTCCTCCTAGGTTTCTAACATAGCTAAAGAAGGCCTTATGATTGTCTTTTGAGTCCTTGGCGATTTTTCTCTCAAAATTTGCCTTGGATGATTTTATGAGAGCTCTTAGTTTTTTACTTATAATGATCAAAGGTGTCTTACCTTTCAAGGATTTTGCTCTATCTTGTAGTAGCTTCCTCCTTTTGTTGTAGAGCTTGTTTATGGCTGGGGTCCACCAGACTGGACGCTTGCCTTTGGTACAAAGAGTCTTAGTTTTGTTTGGGATTGCCTGATCCATGCAGTCCTGTAGGTGCTGGTAGAAGGCATTTGTAAGTGATTCAGTGGTTTGAGTAATGTTTACCACTGGCTCAGGGGCCTTAAAGGAGACCACACTAGTTTTTAGAAGTGTGAAGTCGGCTTTTGAGAAGTTTTTCACTGTGGTCTTTTTATTTCAGGTGGGGCGGAGTGAGGACCTCCAGTGAGATTAGTTTATGATCTGATCTCACCAGTGAGGGGTATACTTCCGGTGTTGAACATTGTGATCCCATGTTCGTGATGATGAGATCAAGTATGTTTTCTCCTCTTGTGGGGATGGTGACTAGTTGTTCCATGGCATTTGAGTTTATGAACTCCAGGAACCTTTGGGCTAGTGTGTTTGGGCTTGAGTAGTATTCCCAGTCTATATTAGGGTAGTTGAAGTCACCTAGTATGATGGTGTTTGGAGATACATTTATCCCCTCCAATGTTTTCAGGAAGGCCATGTGAGGTTCCTGAGTTTGAGAGGGTGGCCTGTAACACGCTACAAATTGCAGAGCAGTCTTGCCTATGGTTAATTGTACCTGGATGGTCTCCGATGCATCGTGCATTGCCACCAACCTTGAGGTGTGGGTGTCCTTTATGAATATGGACACCCCCCTCCTTTCTTGGTGTTGTCCGGATTTTGGGGCCGGAACGCATGATATGAGGTGAAACCTGATAGTGCTGGGGTGCTCTCAGGAGCCTTGAACCAGGTTTCTGTCACAGCACAGACATCGATGTTCTCCATACTGAGAAGGGCCTCGAGTGAGTGCATCTTGAGATTGAGACTTCTGGCATTGAGCAGCATTACCCTTAGTTTTTTTTCCTTTTTTGTGTTCTAGGGTGGTAGGTTTAGAATTTGAGCCTTGCCTAAAAAAGGCACTATGGGGGTGGCAAGAGCCTTTGCCAATATCCGGAAGCCTAGGGGTGACAGGTGCAAGCCGTCCCTTGCAAAGCAGCGTGGATTGTCCAGCATTTCATCCCAGGCAGACAGACATTGGATCCCCTTTGAATGACACCAGAATTTAAGCCAATTATTAAAGCTGATCATCTTATCACTGTATTGTGGCATCATTCTAGGTGAAGGTAGGATACTGCTCAAGGTCAGGGTCATACCTGCCTGGGCTACATAATCAGAGAGCTCCTCAATGTCTCTTTTCATGTAGTCCAGGAGTGCGTCTCAGGTCGTTGACACCAGCGTGGACAATGACTGAGTCGCACTTGTACCTGCTGTTGAGAGACCTGAGTGCTTGCGTTATGTGGCGGATTCTAGCGCCCGACAGGCAGCTTACTGTGACCTTCTCCTTACACAGTCTGGTGAGCGGGACGTCAGTGTGTCTGACTATGGAGTCACCTATGACAAGTATGTTTGGTGTTGTATTTGGCCTTAAGGGCAGTGACTGCTTTGCACACTGATTTTGTTGTTTATGTGTTGTTTGTGTGCGTATTGAGTTTGCAGTTGCTTGGGTGTCTGCTTTGGAGGCCTCTGCTGTTTAGGTAAATTTTACTCAGAGCCTCCGAGTATGTCTTAGTGTGTTTATGTGTTTGATTCAGTGGTGTGGTTGAGTTATGTGAGAGTGGTATTGTGGTGTGTGTAGTTGCCTTCTCCTCCTGCCTGGTCTTGCCAGTCCTGAGTTGAGAGAGCTCAGCCTCCAGTCTGGCTAAATAGCTGCATCTCTCACAAGTGTTAATGTTACGGAGGAGGAGACGGTTGTCCGTGTACATGAGGCAATTGTAACATTGTCTCAGAATTCCCAGATTCACCAACTGGGCAGGAGAGGACACCAGCATCTGACCCTTCGACATGCTAGAAAGAATTATGAGTTGGTATGAGACAGAAAAGTAGTGGGCTTAGCAGGGAAGTGGGCACTCCTGGGGGGTTTTGCTAGTGAGAGATTTGTATAATATAGGAGTGCTTGACCTGCAAAGAGAATGCTTATAAGACAAGGGATATGCTTATAAGACAAGTGCTGAGCTTTTTGAGAAGAAAAAGCTATTTGGAACAAGTGCTGCACTTTTTAGTGTAGGTGTAAACTGTTTAGGTTCCTAACAGAGCAGTTCTAAGGGAAAAATTGAAGAACAGACTTTCTGGAGCCAGAAAGAGTTTAACCTTGTTTAACCGGCACTGCCCGATGCTGCTCGTATGTTCCAGACTGTAATGGCGGCACAGGCACGTGCTGAACGGCAGAACAGAGAAGGGCAGAGGCTGCAGAGGGCCGCTATACGTATCCTAAATGACAACATCCAGGCATTGGCAAGTGCTCAACAGCAGATTGCTGATGTTCTGGACAGGCGATTGGGTGACATGGTCAGAATCCCTGACCGTGGCATGGCAATCTGCGAGCGTGAGCTGTTTGTGCTGGAACATCTGGTAGGAGTGAGGCATAGGCCACATGGACGTAGGCCAGCTACACCACGTGAGCATGCCACCTCACATGCCCACTCCCATAGTGTTGGTAGCAGTGCAGCTGATGCTGCGCTGTCCACACCAGGACACATGGACGTGGCCCTGGACGTTCCCAGTGGGGACATGGTTCCAGTGGACATGTGTCGTCGGACAGTAGCCAAGCTGTACCTCCGCCTGGTAGTGCATGTGCAACCCCTGGCAGGCACAGGTCACGTGGCCGTGGCCGGACACAGTGAGCTGTACAACCTGGTCTGTACAATCTGGAGCTGTCAATAACACCCCGTGTAGGCCTCACAAAAGGCAGAACTGTGTGCACACATACACACACACAGCAAAGACATCTGTAGGGCACAACAACACCCATATGCATACTGAACAGACATGTCCAATCATATCACTGGCCCTTACCCACAAACAAGATGTCATCCATTGGTGCAGCCTATGCCCCTGGCAAACATTATCACCCTGCGCATATGATGAAGCCTGTGCCGCATCCCTGTCATCCCACACCATTGGTGCAGGGACATGCTCAAATGGTCTGATGCACAGGGTGAACAGAATAGTGAGAAGTGTATATTACATTAGTTGTGTAAGAATAGTGAGAGAAGTGTATATTACATTAGTTGTGTGTGAATAGTGAGAGACATGTATATTACATTAGTTGTGTGTGAATAGTGAGAGATGTGTATATTACATTAGTTGCGTACTGTTGACACGCACCAGACATACCATGTAGTACAGGTTTAGCATGCATTGCTATATGTTCACAGTATGTGTCTCGGTAACAACAGTAACAGCATGTTGGTAATGCCCTCATTCCCTCCTTATGGTCTACTTGCATGTGCCTACAGGTAGCACTGTTTGCAGTCTCCCATGTGTAACTGTGGAGTACTCACAGGCACATATGGCAATATCAGCATGCTATACGTAGCCTCAGCCTGACTGTTGGAAAGTCTAACATAAAACAGATGTCCACACATATACTGATCCAGAAGCATGTGGGCAGTTTAATAGGCTACAGTGGCTAGAGATGTGACAGCCATACCAGGTCACATCACAGGTATGTTGACATGGTGCAGGGGTTGTACACAGCGGTCTGGCCAATGATAATGTTAGAGGCCACTTGATAGCATGAGGCCTCACTGTGTAGCAGTAATACCCTGTCACATTACAGGAACATGCTCACACTCATGGGGTCAACACGCACACCCCATAGTGTTGAGGTGAGGGCCCTTGCCTATGTGGTCATCACCGTCACAGTACTGTGAACCCACACGACGTGACACAGAGAAAGAACATGTACAGGTAGCCAGTGCGGCCGAGACCGATGGCATCAACAGGGTAGTGGACTGCATCACCATGAGGGGTTAGGGATCCTGTGTGTTCTGTATGGTAGCATACACCCTCACTCCATGCACCAGACAGCCATACACACTTACATACACACACACACTGTGGAGACCACAAATGTCATACACATATGGATAGCTGATGTGTGTGATAAACACACCACACCTGCCTACGTCATGCTTTCCACACTGCAGTATGCACAGATCTCTACAACAGTGTACAGGGTGTGTAACAATTGGGATGTATTCCCCACCATATGTGGCATATATGGTCACACAAGCAAACACACATGGCAGTACTGTGAATGATACACCTGCTATATGATGATATGTCTGACAGACATGCAACAGTATTGGCCGCATTATGTGTACCAACGCTACCTTTGGCAATTGTGCTGCTATATGCACATGGGAGGATGCAAGTGTTACAGGTGTCAAGTGATGTAGTGTCGGTAACACCTGACCGCTGTGTAGGTTTTATGTCTCCACCGTCAAGTAACGGTAACATAGCGTACTGTTTACACATGTAATGGTAGGATGGCCTGTGACACACCTGTGAGCCGTCCCTGGCAAACATCCATCTACACAGGTGGATCACCACTTTATGTACACACATCCAGCCATACCTGCTGTACATCCTACCGTACTGTCAGTATGTCACCATATACAGGTGCCAATGATTGGGCTGCATTGCAATTGCATGTTGTAGTTAGGCACAGATGAGTTACATCAGCTACTGCACATGCATGGTAGCTGCATGCACACTACAGATTGTACATGTGTCTGTTGGTCCTACATGCTTGTCATGTAGCCATGTTTGTATGCATTGCAATTGGTGGACATGTGTGTTGACATACATAACACATGGACTGTTGTATGATATGATGGGTGCCATGGGTAACTAGTACAGTGTGAATGTGTCCTCGGTCAACATTGCTGCCTCATGTACTGTTAGCATTCAACAGCCATGGACCCACCTTCCATTTGCGTGCATATGATTGCTGTAGCCACTTGTTTGCATGGAGGACAGCAAAAGCTATGCTATGCACATGTGTTGTGTGTGTGGTCCATGCACATATCCACTGCAATTACATGTATGACATAGCCAAACATGTGTGTTCGTTGGTGTACAGCAACAGTCATTTGTCACAGCTGTGCAAGACCCAGGGCCCCTGGTATGTGTAGAGCCAACCTGGTTATGTACAGTGGCATTATTGCAATGCATAACACATGATGGAACCCTGTCTGTACGTGTGCAGTCTGCACAGTTGCTGTAGACCTATGTACAGTCCACTGATCATGAGTCACACGGTGTTGTTAATGTATGGCTGTGTATTGCTGGTCCAATGACATGATGTCGGAGGGCTACATTGTAGATTGTGGTGTGTACCTCTGTGATATGCACCTGAGACATCTGTGATAGCTCCTGAGTGTGTACTGGTCAATACATGTGAGTGGCCTTCATGTACGTGGGGACAGTAATACCATACTGTGCCCTTCCGTGTTTAGAATCCATGTGCATGCAAGATGGCCCTTTGCAACTGCTAAGTGTGTGAGCATGCCTAGTACGCCGTTATGTAGATGGACACACAGTACATTCCAAACTGCGCCCTTCCATGTTTATAATCCGTGTGCATGCATGCAAGACGGCCCTTTGCAACTGCTGTGTGAGCATGCCCAGTACGCCATTGTGTAGCTGGACACACAGTACATTCCAAACTGCGCCCTTCCGTGTTTAGAATCCATGTGCATGCATGCAAGATGGCCCTTTGCAACTAAGTGTGTGAGCATGCCCAGTACGCCATTGTGTAGATGGACACACAGTACATTCCAAACTGCGACCTTCCGTGTATAGAATCTGTGTGCATGCAAGACGGCCCTTTGCAACTGCTAAGTGTGTGGGCATGCCCAGTACGCCATTGTGTAGATGGACACACAGTACATTCCAAACAGACATGCGATACTAAGCGTGTGGGCATGGCCATTGACATCCTGTATAGCGATGGTGGTCATCCAGGCAACAGATGTCCATTTTCAATGTCACGATGGATGCCTACATTGAACACACTGGTTGCTGTCTTGAAGGGTGTACTGTCTGTGGCGTATCTATGTAGTGTTGTTGTAGTGCTCCGTAGATATTTGGTTGCCCCAATCACACCACTGCCATGTGTTTGTCTACGTCTACCTTGGGACAGTAATATGCTTTCAGACTGCTCACTCTCTATACATTCCCTATTGGCGTCCTTGCCTTTGCGGATGATGTCACCCACCTAGAGGTATGCCTCTGGGAGTGCTGTGTTCAGTAATCTTGGTAGCGCGTTCTGTAAATGCATAATGCTGTAGTGTGTTAGGGTAGTTAGGTGTATGTTCGACTCCCAGCCCTGCCAAGTGTGTGTGTGTGTGTGTGTGTTTGCATGCATGCTCCCATCCACCTGGGGACTCTGTCTTGCTTTTAGATGCCGCACACCACAGCAGTTTGCTACCGTCGTCTTTGCCTTTGCGGATGATGACACGCACCTAGATGTCTGCCTCTGGGACTGCTGTGCTTAGTAATGTCGGTAGCGCGTTCTGTAAATGTGTCATGCTGTAGTGTTAGGTGTACATTCGACTCCCAGCCCTGCCAAGTGTGTGTGTGTGTGTGTTTCCAGCTGCATGACAACAGTACATTGCTTTGACAGTATTCACTCTCCATAACATCCGTGCGGCGTCTTTGCCTTTGATGCTGCTGTCGGCAGGCTAGACGTTTGCCTGTGTGAATCACGTGATCCACTGATCACGGTAGCACGTTTTGTAACTGCGTAATGCTGTCATGTGGTACAGTACTTACGTTTATGTTCTGCTCCCAACCCTGCCACATGTGTGTGTATATGTATGTATATATATATATATATTGTATATATGTATGTTGGGATTATCACTCTTGACTGTGCTGCATTGTCTGTACGTGAGCACCTTGGATGTATGTACATCTGCTATTGCTCTGTGATAGTGCACATACTGTGTGCTGTAGTGATCGTGGGTTATACATGTGTAGTGACAGGTTATTGTGTTGCTGGGTATTACACGGGCATTGGAAACAATGTTAGTGCAGCACCTTTGAGTGGTCGTATGCAGATCTCGGAAACAGTCAGCGGTGGTTATTACATTAGAGTGTGAGTATGGCTCATATCAGTCTGTAGTAACTGTCAAGTCTATGCACCCCAGGTTAACGTTACAGACACACGTTTATCCACAGGTTGTGGTACAGATCCCAGGACTGTATGTGTAGACATTGACAGGTGCAGGACTGGGTTGTGTTGGATGCATGGAGGGGTGTCCATGGCCAGTAATGGGGATCACCACAGCCTGGCAGGTATGGTCTGTGACTGTCCCACAACCTCCTGTATATGGCTGACACATGCTGTACCTATGTATATGCAGACACACACACTTACCACAAACAGCTACAGCTATCACATACACACACCCATTGCACCACCATTGGGCCATGAAATAACCGTTGTCCCACACACACACACCTATGTGTAGATTGGATGGCTCTATGACAGCTCTGGACATGTTAACACCACACCCTGTGCATATGTCACCTGTGCCACCACCTGTGATGTGCAACATTGATGTAGGATCGGACTAACCTGGTGCTGCTGCACACAGTGGCTTTATTCCACTGTATTGATGTTAGCATGCTGTTAACACACAGTGTGTTACTTCCAGGTGTACATCAGCAGGCATGATGCATTGCAGCTATGACCATCACTGTAGCATAGTTTACAGCACTGTTACCTCTGATGATGTAGTCTCCATCCATGTGCCATTTCACTGGTGTGTGTAGTATTGGCAGCATGTGTGTGTGTGTGTGTGAAGTACGTGTGTGATGTAGTACACATGTATACCTGCTTACAAATGCATACACGACATTAAACGGGCTTCACCATTCGTACACTAGCTTACTCATTTTCACACGCGCACACGGGCTAACACGTGCGCACACATACTTACTCGGGCTTACTGGCGCGCACGGGCGCAGACACACTGTGGGCAGGTTTGCAGGTCACATTGGTGGTATCCATGGCGTACGCCGTCAGTCTCCTGACGTTCCCTGGGATAGCTCATGACACGCCTCTTCCACTGAGTACTGACAGCACATGTGACACTGCTCCAGTGAGGTTACAGTGTTTTGTACATACACACTCCTGTTGTCACCTATCTTCTACTCTAATAGTCCCCTTAACCTACACTACGCTGTAGAGGATTGGCCCATATGGCATGACATGTTGTGATTCACTATCCACAGCCTCACTTGCCTCACATTGCCTACAAATGCTTCGTTAAATCTCTGACAGAGCGCTTCCACACATAGGTACCAGTATGCAGTAGCCATGTTGTCTCTGGCTTGCCATTCATCTGCATGGCGTACTAACATCTAACTAAACCTACATTTTGTATGTATATTATCCATATGTCTTGTTTTGAAGCGCAGCGCATTCTCGTGGCGCTGTGCTACGCTTCCACACCAGGGATCGGGGGAGGACAACTACTGGCTCATTGATATCCAATGGACAAAGCCGCCACTGGCCTTGGACTTGGACATTGGCATGCTTCTTCGACTGTATTCATACTGTATTTGCAGCTGTCATTGCTCAGTTTAGCAACGTGCAAAACGTTAGTCGCATAACATCCAGGTACATTTCTGCACATAACTCTGCTCTTGCACGGACAGCTTACTGTTTCATGTATCGCGTAGTTAAATTACATCATTTGCATAGCTTACACATACAAATTGGGTATGTTGCAAATCCCAACGTTGTCCATGCAATGTTCGTGTTACGGGCGGTCTTGCATGCCCCTGCGGGTGTTTTCTGAATAGCCTGGCAGTCATCTTTCCTTGCTGTACTCACTCAATCCATAAACGCTGAAGGTGTCGTGTATCATGGCCTAGGCCTTGCTGTGTCTATTTGTGGTGTATGCATGGCTGTGGGTATGTCCCACTGTCATCAGTGGTAAAGGTGACACCCTATAGGTAACTTCCTGTAGACTGCTGTGTCATTTGACATCCACTCACAATAAAAAAGACCCGACTGGTCTGGTATACGGTAATAAAGGCTAAACGCAACTTCCCAACAAAAAAACACTTTAATGAACACAAAACAAAAAATTCACGACAAGAACATATTCCACTCCAAAAATCACTGTTTGTTAAGCGCTTTCATCTGCCAAAAGGCAGACTTCATCAGAACAAATAACATCAGCTACTGCTTCATGTTTTATGTAAATTTAGGCGCCAAAAACCATTGCGAATTTGAAAACAGGAGTACTTAAAGGCATAAACACTTTAAACAATTTCAAAGTTAATAACTATAATGTACTTTATATATGCATGTTGAATTATTGAATTGAATAGTATCATGATAAAATGTATATAATTATACATAGACAGCACACTCTCCACTGTCCAAAATAACTTAATAAATAGGGTATGAAATTACAATTTATAACTGGGATGCTTAAAGACCCATAGTATTTGTATCTTACCATTTCAAAAACCTTTTCTCTTCTTTTCATGTGTACGTTCTAGATTCTAAGATAATTGGAATCTCCCACATCCTATGGGCACTCAATATACGCTAACTACTATTAATAAATAACATAATATAAAATAATATAATATAATATGAAATAACTAGTTTAGAATCTAAAAAGTTAGTATATAATAATGAATTGTATTAATTATAAATAAAAATATATATGTAAAAATATGTATGTAGATGTATATAGAAATAAATAAATATAAATATAACTGTATGTATATGATTGTATGTTCTGTTTCAAATAAATACATAATTCATAAAAAATTCATAAATAATTCATAAAAATAGTCATATAATACATCATATAATACATAAATAGTTAATTAAAAATAGTTAATTAAAAATGATTAATAAAAACAATGTATGATTGGTACAGGTGTAACTATCGCATTAATAAGAATGGCTTTATACTAATATATTCATTGAGGACAGGTTTTGTTGTGGCATCAGTTAAAATTTGCCAATTACTTTCCCTGCATGCTAATCCAGTTTTCCAGTCCCCACCCAATGGGTTTAAATACTCTTTATCAATAATTGAGAACTGGAAAGAATGATGTTCCCCTGCCTCACTGATGTGTTTGTATAGCGCATTGTTCAAATCTTTACATTTGATCTTGTAATAGTGTTCATAAATACGTTGCCTCAATTGTCTTTCAGTTTTTCCTATATAGAATGCAGAGCATTCTGTACACTTCTCTAAATACACCACCTGTTTAGTATAACAATTACCATTCATACTTTTAATCCTTGTCCCATTCACATTTTCCAATTTTATGTAAGACTGATTGTTAATATGATTACATTGTTTACATCTCCCACATCTCTTTGTAGGGTTATATGTATTCTTTTTAATACTTTCATCATGCCCTACTTTTTCAAGTAATTTCTTAAGGTTAGGGGCGGTCTTATATACAATTTTTGGGTAGAGTCCTATTTTCTCCTTATATGCATCCGATACTGTCACTATATCCCAATGTCTTGTCAATATCTCCTTAATGCTATCAACATAGGGAGTATAGGTAAGAACACATACCCTACCTGCTGGAAAGCTACTTGTAGGTCCTATCTTCACATTGGATGCATACTTCCCTATTAATGGAATGTACTTACATTCCCATTGAGTAGAAACATAATTGATCGTGTCATCAATAAGATGTGTAGGGTATCCTCTATCTAGGAAGAGTTGTCTGATGAGTTCCATCTCAATCTCCATTTCCTTTCTTGTAGATGACATCCTCGCTCCCCTAATACACTGTCCTTTTATAATATTCTTGAATATATGACGTGGATGATTACTTGTATAATAAACATAATAATTGGAATGAGTACTCTTTCTAAAAACCTTAGAGGCAAATTCATTATTATGTGTTTTATAAACATATGTGTCCAAATATGGGATACCACTATCACTAAAGTTAAAAGTAAAGTTTAAAAAATTAGTAGTACCATTAATGTATTCCACAAATTTAGTAATGTCATCATTCGATCCCTTCCATAAAATAAAAATATCGTCTAAAAATCTTGCATAAAAGATAATGTTGGACGAATATTCACTATTAAATACATATTTAGTCTCCCAATCCAGCATCACCAAATTAGCAAATATGGGTGCGCATGACGCACCCATAGCTACCCCTTTACTTTGTTTAAAAATTTCTCCCTCAAATGCAATGTAATTGTGGTCCAGGACTAATGACATCATATCTAATATTAGGACTATCCTGTCCCAACTTAATCTAGAATAGCTCCTAAGGCTATTACAAAAAAAATCCAATCCTTCTTCCTTGGGGATGCTGGAAAATAAGTCACAAACGTCTATCGTAACAAATTTATATTCCATATTCCATAGGGTTGGCGACAGTTTACCTAGAAAGTCCCATGAGTCAATGATTAGATGTGGGATATTTTTGTAAGTGTGTTTAGTCCATCTATCTATAACTAGCCCTATGTTAAAAGTTTTGGATTTGGACCCAGATATGATGGGTCTGAATGGTGGGTTAAGTATAGATTTATGAATTTTCGGTATTCCCACAATGTGGGCCATGATAGGATATTCAATACGAATAAATTCATAAATATCCTGTGTAAGTCTGTTATTCAATAAATATTCTTCTATGGCTAAATCAATTGTCCTATATCCTGTACTTCATTCATTGATATACCTTGTATTCCTGAGTCATAAAGGATATTGTGAATAGCTACCTTGTATGCTGAATTAGAATAAATAACAACTCCACCCCTTTGTCGGGTTTCATTATTCTGATATCTTTGTTATTAATTAATTCATCCAGACATTTCCTTTCTTTTGCAGTTAAATTGTCCTCAGGCTTATGGGTTTGATCTTTGTTTCTTATATAATTTTTATTATACCAATATATCTCCTTACATACCATCTTTTCATAATTGTTGATGGGATTACTGATAGGCATATCATTTTTCTTTAATTCTCTATTGGCTATAACTTGATTGTCCTCCACTTGGTCAAATTGGATCGCAAGATTTAATTTTCTACAAAATAATTTGATTTGTTTAATGGTATCCACCAATGAAAACTTGTAATTAGGTATAAACTTCATACCCTTCGCTAAAAGACTGTAAAACTCTGTTTGTATAGAATAATCAGAATAATTATATACTTTAAAGCCGTTATATGAGCTCGAAATAAACAGGAAATTTTAGAGGAGACGTCACCTCGAGTGACCTCTACAACTACTGAAGTATCTAATGTGCATAAACAGAACATTGATGAGGAATCTCTTAATGTCGTTCATTATGAGCATATTTCGAGCTCATATAACGGCTTTAAAGTATATAATTATTCTGATTATTCTATACAAACAGAGTTTTAGTCTTTTAGTGAAGGGTATGAAGTTTATACCTAATTACAAGTTTTCATTGGTGGATACCATTAAACAAATCAAATTATTTTGTAGAAAATTAAATCTTGCGATCCAATTTGACCAAGTGGAGGACAATCAAGTTATAGCCAATAGAGAATTAAAGAAAAAAAGTACGTATATGCCTATCAGTAATCCCATCATTAACAATTATGAAAAGATGGTATGTAAGGAGATATATTGGTATAATAAAAATTATATAAGAAACAAAGATCAAACACATAAGCCTGAGGACAATTTAACTGCAAAAGAAAGGAAATGTCTGGATGAATTAATTAATAACAAAGATATCAGAATAATGAAACCCGACAAAGGGGGTGGAGTTGTTATTTATTCTAATTCAGCATACAAGGTAGCTATTCACAATATCCTTTATGACTCAGGGAATTACGAAGGTATATCAATGAATGAAGTACATACAGGATATAGGACAATTGATTTAGCCATAGAAGAATATTTATTGAATAACAGACTTACACAGGATATTTATGAATTTATTCGTATTGAATATCCTATCATGGCCCACATTGTGGGAATACCGAAAATTCATAAATCTATACTTAACCCACCATTCAGACCCATCATATCTGGGTCCAAATCCAAAACTTTTAACATAGGGCTAGTTATAGATAGATGGACTAAACACACTTACAAAAATATCCCACATCTAATCATTGACTCATGGGACTTTCTAGGTAAACTGTCGCCAACCCTATGGAATATGGAATATAAATTTGTTACGACAGACGTTTGTGACTTATTTTCCAGCATCCCCAAGGAAGAAGGATTGGATTTTTTTTGTAATAGCCTTAGGAGCTATTCTAGATTAAGTTGGGACAGGATAGTCCTAATATTAGATATGATGTCATTAGTCCTGGACCACAATTACATTGCATTTGAGGGAGAAATTTTTAAACAAAGTAAAGGGGTAGCTATGGGTGCGTCATGCGCATATTTGCTAATTTGGTGATGCTGGATTGGGAGACTAAATATGTATTTAATAGTGAATATTCATTCAACATTATCTTTATGCAAGATTTTAGACGATATTTTATTTTATGGAAGGGATCAATGATGACATTACTAAATTTGTGGAATACATTAATGGTACTACTAATTTTTTAAACTTTACTTTTAACTTTAGTGATAGTGGTATCCCATATTTGGACACATATGTTTATAAAACACATAATAATGAATTTGCCTCTAAGGTTTTTAGAAAGAGTACTCATTCCAATGATTATGTTTATTATACAAGTAATCATCCACGTCATATATTCAAGAATATTATAAAAGGACAGTGTATTAGGGGAGCGAGGATGTCATCTACAAGAAAGGAAATGGAGATTGAGAGGGAACTCATCAGACAACCCTTCCTAGATAGAGGATACCCTACACATCTTATTGATGACACGATCAATTATGTTTCTACTCAATGGGAATGTAAGTACATTCCATTAATAGGGAAGTATGCATCCAATGTGAAGATAGGACCTACAAGTAGCTTTCCAACAGGTAGGGTATATGTTCTTACCTATGCTCCCTATGTTGATAGCATTAAGGAGATATTGACAAGACATTGGGATATAGTGACAGTATCGGATGCATATAAGGAGAAAATAGGACTCTACCCAAAAATTGTATATAAGACCGCCCCTAACCTTAAGAAATTACTTGAAAAAGTAGGGCATGATGAAAGTATTAAAAAGAATACATATAACCCTACAAAGAGATGTGGGAGATGTAAACAATGTAATCATATTAACAATCAGTCTTACATAAAATTGGAAAATGTGAATGGGACAAGGATTAAAAGTATGAATGGTAATTGTTATACTAAACAGGTGGTGTATTTAGCGAAGTGTACAGAATGCTCTGCATTCTATATAGGAAAAACTGAAAGACAATTGAGCCAACGTATTTATGAACACTATTACAAGATCAAATGTAAAGATTTGAACAATGCGCTATACAAACACATCAGTGAGGCAGGGGAACATCATTCTTTCCAGTTCTCAATTACTGATAAAGATTATTTAAAGTAATTGGCAAATTTTAACTGATGCCACAACAAAACCTGGCCTCAATGAATATATTAGTATAAAGCCATTCTTATTAATGCGATAGTTACACCTGTACCAATCATACATTGTTTTTATTAATCATTTTTAATTAACTATTTTTAATTAACTATTTATGTATTATATGATGTATTATATGACTATTTTTATTTATTATTTATTAATTTTTTATGAATTATGTATTTATTTGAAACAGAACATACAATCATATACATATAGTTATATTTATATTTATTTATTTCTATATACATCTACATACATATTTTTACATATATATTTTTATTTATAATTAATACAATTCATTATTATATACTAACTTTAGATTCCAAACTAGTTATTTCATATTATATTATATTTTATATTATGTTATTTATTAATAGTAGTTAGCGTATATTGAGTGCCCATAGGATGTGGGAGATTCCAATTATCTTAGAATATAGAACGTACAAATGAAAAGAAGAGAAAAGGTTTTTGAAATGGTAAGATACAAATGCTATGGGTCTTTAAGCATCCCAGTTATAAATTGTAATTTCATACCCTATTTATTAAGTTATTTTGGACAGTGGAGAGTGTGCTGTCTATGCATAATTATATACATTTTATCATGATACTATTCAATTCAATAATTCAACATGCATATATAAAGTACATTATAGTTATTAACTTTGAAATTGTTTAAAGTGTTTATGCCTTTAAGTACTCCTGTTTTCAAATTCGCAATGGTTTTTGGCGCCTAAATTTACATAAAACATGAAGCAGTAGCTGATGTTATTTGTTCTGATGAAGTCTGCCTTTTGGCGGATGAAAACGCTTAACAAACAGTGATTTTTGGAGTGGAATATGTTCTTGTCGTGAATTTTTTGTTTTGTGTTCATTAAAGTGTTTTTTTGTTGGGAAGCTGCGTTTAGCCTTTATTACCGTATACCAGACCAGTCGGGTCTTTTTTATTGTGAGTGGAGTTCACTTTACTGCTTTACTTGTGTCATTTGACATGTCAGCACATACCTGCGGATGAACTTCCTACTGCAGCGCTTTTTCATACCTTCTGCGTTATCTTGCGGTCGATAATGCTGTTTCCTCAGACATGTATCTGTTTCTGATCATTCCCATCAACCTCCTAGTGCAAAACATCTGTACAAAGCCTAACATGATGGGGGGACAAATAGGGGCAGATTCTACATATTGCTCTTACAAACTTAGATAGTTGGCAGTATTATAGGTGTTGCATTAGTATGATCTTTCTGAGGGATTTGGGGTCTTAAACACATATGTTTATCATTTAATGACGTCAGTTCTCAGGTATTTGGCAGACAGGTACAGACTGAGAGGAAAGTACAGTTTTGTACCTACCATAAATGTAGATGTCCGATAGATATGCAACTGCAGTCATAACATATGGGTTGTCCTGCCTCTGGCAGCCCTCGGTCGGCCGGATTCCAAAGTCTGGGTCCGGCGTCGGCCGGTGTCGCCTCCTCTCCGACGTCAGAATGGCTGGAGTATAAAAGCATCGGCCGACGCCATCTTCTTCAGTGTTTCTTGCCCCAGATGCCAGGTGCCCTCCTAGGAAGGCTAAATTTGGTGAATGGATAAACAATTCCAGACATGCACAACAGTAATAAACAGATACACCATAGGAGATACCCCCAGCTAATAGGAATAGGGGTAGTGGGCCCATAAAGACGGTTGCAGAGGGGTAGGAGGGTGGGAAAATCCGACTGCAGTTGCATATCTATCGGACATCTACATTTATGGTAGGTACAAAACTGTACTATGTCCTTCAAGAATGCAACTGCAGTCATAACATATGGGTTGAATACCATAGCCAAGCTGGGGGTGGTTGGAACTTAAGTGATGGTGTAGCTAAAATGCCCTGCAGGACTGCCGAAGCAAAGCCTGCTCGGGATCTGGAGTATAAAGGCAGGTTGTAGTGCTTGGTAAATGTATGCACAGAGCTCCATGTAGCAGCCTCTAGAATGTCCTTTGTAGCCACTCCTCTTAGGAAAGCTGTGGATGTGGCTATAGCTCTGGTGGAGTGTGGCCTAATATTGGCTGACACACCTTTTCCATGAAAAGAATAGCAGAATCTGATGCAGTGTCCAATCCATTTGGAAATTGTTTGTTTGGAGATCGCTTTTCCTTGTACTCCAGCAGCATAGGCTACAAGCAATTGGTCAGACTTTCTGGTGGCCTTAGTTCTGTCCAAGTAGTAGCGTAGTTGCCTGTGTATGTCCAAAGTATGTAACAGTGCTTCCCCCCTGTTTTGAGGATTGGGGAAGAAAGTAGGCAGGTGAATGGCTTGATTTAGAGACACCCTGGAAATTACTTTTGGCATGAATGAAGGATTGGTTCGTAGAGAGACTCTGTCCTGATGAAAAATGAGAAAAGGAGGTACTGCCATGAGTGCCTGTATCTCCGAGACTCTTCTTGCTGATGTGATTGCAAATAGGAAAACCGTTTTCCATGAGAGAAATTGCATTTCTGAAGTTGCTGCTGGTTCAAGGGGAGGAAGAGTTAATTTTTCCAAGACGAAATTGAGGTCCCATGCAGGTACTGGCGGTTTCCTGGGAGGTTTGATATTCTTTATCCCTCTTAGGAACTTGTCTTAGCAAAGGATGTGAAAACACAGGTGGATCACAATTGTATTTTGCTGAGATTGCTGAGGCATGAATCTTTATGGAAGAATACGAGAGACCAGTATGAAACATTTCTGCCAAGTATTCCAATATCTGAGGTATACTCAATACTGTTGTATCCTGACCCCTGTTAACATTCCAGATGATGAATCTCTTCCACTTGGCTGAATAGGTTTTTCTGGTGGAAGGTCTGCGTGCTTCCAGTAAGATCTCTTGAACTTTTTTGGAAAGAGATATCGGAAGGAGTTATGGTAACCTCCATGCTGTCAGATGCAACGTTTTCAGGTTTTGATGAACAGTCCAGTAATTGTGTTGTGTTAGAAGCAGAGGCCATAGGGGCAGAGGCCACGGTTTGGTCAGAGTTATGCTCGACAGCAATGGGTACCAGTGCTGCCTTGGCCAGTCTGGAGCTATCAAAATGCCTGTTGGTTGTTATGCTTTGATCTTCAGTATCACCTTGGTCAGCAGTGGTAGAGGAGGGAATGCATATATTGTTAGGGAATTCCAGCTGAAGGAGAGAGCATCCGTTTTCCAGGCTAGAGGATGGTGGGTCCTTGTACAGAACTTTTCCAGGTGATGATTCATGTGAGAAGCAGAGATCTATGTCCGGTCTTCCCCATGTCCTTGTTATTTGTGAGAAAATGTGAGGATGCAGCATCCATTCGTGTGGATCCAAGAAATTTCTGCTCAGCTTGTCCGCCAGCACATTGTCCTTGCCTGGCACAAACTGGGATTGCAAATGTATCTTCAGACTTAGGGATTTTTCCCAGAGAATCATTGTTAGTCTGCAGAGGGGATAAGAATGAGTGCCTCCCTGCTTGTTTATATACCACATAACAGTGGTGTTGTCTGTCCTTATTAGCAAATGTCCTTGTTGAAGTGATTTTTCGAAAGTCTCGATTGCATGTATCACTGCAAACATCTCTTTTTGGTTTATGTGCAGATGCCTTTCCCTTGGTGTCCATTGACCCTGAATGCATCTGCCCTCCATGTGCGCCCCCCATCCATGGTCTGAGGCGTCTGGTGTAATCATTTGACCTGCTTGAGGTTTGTTGAAAGACATGCCTTTGTTTAACTGACTTGTTTGAGCCCACCACAAAAATTCTCTTTGCAGACATGGAATGAGTGGGATTACGTCCTCTAGGCTTTGGCTGTGTTGGGACCATAAGCTTTTTAAGTACCACTGCAGCTTTCTCATATGAAGTCTTGCCAAAGGTATAGGAAGAATGCAAGATGCCATGAACCCCAGGGCCTGCAGGATTTTCCTTGCAGTCAGCTGGGAGAGCTTTGCTAGGCCTTTGAAGTACTCTGGTAACTGCTGTTGTTTTTCCTCTGTGAGATAAGCCATTTGTGTTTTTGTGTCCAGTTTGGCTCCTAGGAAAATAATCTGTTGGGATGGCAGAAGTCTTGATTTCTGAATGTTGACTGTGTATCCCAAGGCCTGTAGTAATTGAATGACATAGTCCAAGTTTGCTATCAAGGTTTGCTTGTTGTCTGCTTGTATGAGGCAGTCGTCCAGGTAGGGGTATATTTAAATCACCTGGAGTCTGCAGTGTGCCACTACTGATGCCAGGCATTTCGTGAACACTCTGGGCGCAGTAGATAAGCCAAACGGCAATGCTGAGAATTGATAATGCTCTGTCCCTGCAAGAAATCTGAGGTATCTTCTGCAGCTTTGTCTGATTGGGACATGCAGGTATGCCTCCTTGAGGTCCAGAGTGACCAGCCAAGACCCCTTGCCCAGCATGGGAAGGAGCTGCTGCAACGTCAGCATTTTGAACTTTGGCACAATGAGATAAGTATTTAGAGTAGACAAGTCCAGTATAGGCCTCCATTTGTTTTCCTTTCTTGGAACAAGGAACAGTCTTGAATAAAATCCCTGGCCTTGTTCCTGTGGAGGGACCTTTTCTATTGCTTTTATACTTAACAGCTTTGAAACCTGAATGAGTGCCTCTGCCCTTTGATGATGTGGCAGGTTTGGCATGCCTTGTCTTATTGGTAAAGTATGGAAGTGGAATCTGTAACCTTTGTCTATTAAATCCAGAATCCAGTTGTCCTTGGTTAAGATATGCCAGTTGTTTGAGAATAAGGATAATTTTCCGCCTAAAGGAGCTTCTCTTTGAGCTTTGGTAGGTGGCATGAAAGTCAAATCATTGCGATTGTCCTTGTGGTGCAGCTGGACTGCCTGCGCCACTTCTTTGATTTGGTGGTTGCCATTGGCGGCCCCTGTTGGAGCTTCGGTTTTGCCCTCTACCTCGAGCACGTCTGTTTTTTTCCCCTTTGGAACTTGTCAGTGTCTGGAAAGGACCAATTCTTTGAAGGCCAGTTCCTGCTGAATCTGGGTGGCTGAACCTGGAGGAAATCTTTGACTGTCTGAACTGATTTAGCCTTTTCCTCAATGGACTTCAACACATCTTGTGCATTAGCACCAAAAAGCTTCTGTTTTTCCAGAGGTGCATCAAGTAACTTTACTTTAACATGGTCTGGCAGTGGCTGTTCTTTTAACCAAGCATGTCTACGTATAACAGCCCCCGTCATAGCTGCCCTACATGTAGCTTCCAATGCATCATAACCACACTGTAAAAAATGATTGCTAACCTGCTGGGAGTTATGGACCAGATCCCTGCAATGCCTTTCTATCAATAGACTCAGGAGAGGCTAGCTTTTTCTGTAAATCATCCAGTAAATAATCTTGGTACTGAAACATATGAAAAAGGCAGTTAAGTGACCTCATGGCAAGGGTGGTAGAGGTATAAACTTTTTTACCCCATCTCTCCAGGGACCCTGCTTCCCTATCCGCTGGCAGTGGATTCTTGGCTGAGGAAGTAGCCAATCCTTTGGGGCCCTGTGAAATAGTGTCAAGATCCACAGAGTGGGCCTTAAAGAGATCCTTGTGAGTGTCAGGGACCCTGTAATATCTGTCTGGCTTGACAGGAGCAGGAGGGAGAGAATCAGGGTTAGCACTGGAGTCGGAGAAAACATCATCCAGGACATCCATAAATGGAGGGATAGCTAAAGGTCTGTGCTGGGGTAACTTGAGGAAGGTACGTAGCCTTTTCCTTGAATCAGAAAATTCCTGACCCTGCCACTTAAAATGCTCCCTCACAGAGTGGAGGACTTCACCGAAAGAAAAATCCTCTGGAGGAGAGGCAGAGGGAATTGACTCCTCAGCATCAGAGTCCTCATAGGCCTGGAAGGATTCTTCTTGGGTATCTGAATGCTCAGAATCCCCAGAGGCTTCATCTGAAGAGAGGTTGTCAGCCTGCTCAGTTCTAGGCCTTTTCTCTGCAGGCGGCTGACAGCCTCTGTCTGGGTGAGGCTGAGGGTCCCTGATAAGAGAGAGGTGGTCTGCAGCAAGAGACATGATCTGTTTATCAGAAGAGGGGGCCTGGGCAGTAGGTTTAGGATGGGCCTTGGTCTGACTGGCGGCCTTAGCACATGCAAAGGCCTTGATGGACATGGATACAGGAGGCCTAGCTGCCCCACGTGCAGGAGTAACCTTGTCCATGGAAATGGTTTCGGGTAGATCCAGAGCTTCGGTTTCTGGAGGGAAATCAATAACCGGCACCGGTGTAGTCTCCGAGACCGAAGGATGTGTTACCGCTGTGTCGTCGGCCTGGAGCGGTTGAATTACCGCTTCTGAAGGGACCGAAGCACTTGCGGAGGGCTTAGGAGAAATATCGGTAGAGGACGCGGGCCGCGGATGTCAGTCCCGGTCCTTACGCTTTTTAGAAATTTGTGTTGTCGGTTGATCCGACTGCATGATATAGGCAAAGGATTCGCCAAAAAAGTCTTCGGCAAATTCTGCCCGGTGCCTGAGAGTGCGCTTATTAAAGCAAGCACAGGCAGCACAGGCCGAGACGTCGTGGTCTGGGCCCAGGCAAGGGAGGCAGTAAGAATGGAAGTCCTTATGAGGTATTTGTTTACAAGACAAACAATTATTAACTTTCTCAATTT
Source organism: Protopterus annectens (assembly GCF_019279795.1). Lineage (NCBI taxonomy): Eukaryota > Metazoa > Chordata > Ceratodontiformes > Protopteridae > Protopterus > Protopterus annectens. The sequence goes on along the minus strand of NC_056744.1, from coordinate 76,480,690 downwards.
GTTCTGACATCGGCTGAGACCAGAAAAAATGTTCCCCAATGGGGTACTTAGCTTTTAGATGACTTCGGTAACTGAAACACAGGAGCTGACCGACCGGCACTTGCGAACTGCTTCTGCTTCGGGCACCGTGCGGCAAGAAAGACTGGAGAAGATGGCGTCGGCCGATGCCTTTATACTCCAGCCGTTCTGACGTCAGAGAGGAGGTGACACCAGCCGACGCCGGACCCAGACTTTGGAATCCGGCCGACCGAGGGCTGCCTGAGGCAGGACAACCCATATGTTATGACTGCAGTTGCATTCTTGAAGGACATCACACCACACATATGAGGCATAAATCTGTACAGTTACGCCAATACACACAATACATGGCGCCATCACAGGTCAGTTACCATTACATTCCTATTGCAGAACACACCCACCCACTGGGTTATATTCTTCACACAGGCCAATAGGTGCTTATCCACACTACTTATTCCATCATGTACCTTATGTGTAGGCCGGTATTTGCGCTTTCCATCAGTGGCAGAGCTCACGTATGAGTATGGTGGACTGGACACTATCGGTGACACTGCATGACACCCTGAGGGACACATGTCGTTTGAGTGGATTAACCTTCCACATTGACTTTCACAGGCCATACGTTGTAATTCACATTTGTGGACAAACATGCTTATGACTTGTACATGTTTGGTCATTTGTCCTGATGTCTTTCTTCTCACCTGTCCACCTAGTATCACTAGTTCTGTACATTTCATTAGGACGGGTTACCTTCATACCTCTCACCTGTACACATTATGGGTATACGCCCTGGGGTTTGACCTATGATTCTGTTACATTTGTCATGATAATGTGCCTTTCTGATAGATTGCTGGCAAGCCATGACGGACTGTGCGGTTAGGTAACCATGACTGACATTTTTATTTCATGATTACTAACTCTCATAACATTCGTATTCCCGACTACATAATTATTCTATCAACGGTCTGACTTTGAGGTACATTTAATATAGTCCCTATTTGTCTGTCGTGGACTATGCCTTAGTCCAGCTGTCTTATTCTGACATTTATTGTTACCATCTTGGTCGTATGTGTGTCCATCCATGTTAATCGCCTACATGACACTGATATAGGTCCCTACGTCTTCCCTCAATGGTTTACACAATATCCAGTGGATAAGTTGCACCTTTTTGGTGAATATAGGCGTGTGCTATACCCACATAGGTATATTGATCACTCCCATGGGGCGTATCCAATAGATCTGTGCCAACCAGCACCTTGGCCCAATTCTGCATACCCATGATTCCCATACCTGACACACCTCCACAGTACCCATTAGACATGTTTAATGTGAGCAATAATAAAGTGTGAGGACACTTCCGAGCACTCCCCACTCTGCGGATATCAGCTCATACGTCATACATTCAATCGACCCATGTGTTATTACCCTTGCACCTGCTACTGTTGCATGTACAGCTATATCGTAGTTGCAGCTGTGACGTCTTTCGCATCAATGACGATTCGCACGATCAATTTTTGGGGTCCTGCAAAGGACACCTATATTCATGTTTAACGTGTAGAACTTGCAGGCCCTGTCACACTGGTACTTTCTGGGAAATGGTTTGGAAGCCATCGGTGTATTCCTTTCATGCATGTCTGTCTATCCATATTAGCTATACCGTGACCTATTTATGTACATGTGTTATATGTACAGGGACATATGTTTGTTGTGTGTATACCTATTCATGTATCGTGTGTGTATAGATATATATATATCTGTACATATATACATATGTCTGTACATTCATCTTGTAATTTGCTTTGGATTATGTCTGTGGATATATGTGTATATATATCTCCATATCATACCTTTCAACTGTACAGATTTCCGCTGCATGTACAGCTGTTTGCCTCTTATCTTTGCTCCGTTTTTCATAACCTTGTGTCTATCTGGCAAGTTAGTGGCATATCATTAAAGACTGACTTTGGTAAATAATGAAAAACATTTCAGGTTACGACTTCATACTTTTCAGAGAATCCATGCTAGTGACACACCTGTTATTCTATCCACTTTCTATGTTTGTTAGGGCAATATCTGGGGATTGTCCTTATTTGTACCAGTTGTCATGGCTTTGTCCGGTTTCGTACTTTACGGGTTTAACAGGTATGAGCCATGTACATAGAACGTGGGGAAAACACCATTCATTTTCTATTCTCTGAGCGGATTACACACGCGCACTTGCATATCCTTATTGTGGGTTACATATGTTTCATAGATAATTGTGCTTCCGTGAACTTTCATAATTCTGACCGTAACAGTTACATATCTGTATTCCAGTTTACGGACTACTGCGAAACACACGTTCACCTTTACATATTTAAATGTGTGTACTGCACGAACGCTTTAATTACATTTTCAAGTTATATGTGCAGTGGTCGTAGGTCAACCGGGACTGCATTCACGTTGGCCGGATACTGGAACCACTATTCTATTGGTGTTCTCCCTCATTGATATGCATACCCATAGTACTTAGCTACATCACCATACGCCTCACCGCTTCACCTACAACACAGGCATCCATTCTCCTGCTGGGGAAAAAGGCGGTACTACATATTACACATTTCCCTATTGCCTACTGCTATGGACTCCGGCTGCATTGTTAATCACTCCTAGGATATGCGGAACACCAAGGCATATAGTCCAGCCACATACAGTTCTTTGATTGTCAGGGTGTTCATGTAGTGATCTGGGTTTAGGCTTGTCCACCTGGTGAACGGAACTTCCCTGGCAGAGGTCAAATGTCACACGAAGCATATGGACAGGGATTATCTCCCTATTTTGAAGTTTTACCTATGTTTATAGACACAGGTGTTTGGGCACCTGTCAGCAGCTTATTCTGTTGGCATTACATATTAGGGGTGGGGTTGTTACAGTCCATACTCCACGGTGAGGGGTGTTCTCATTCACATTTGACTGTTACCTGTATACAGTCATACAGGGATTATTTTTGGACATGAAGTGACTACAGGTATGCGGTTGTACATTACACAAGTGTGAAGGGCTGTTCCTGTAAATATGTAAGGACCACACCTCTCAACCTCTTAGAGCATCGAACCTGTGCAAAACCTACACGATGAGGGGACAATTAGGGACACATTTTAACGATTGCTCTTACAAGCTTACAACATTGATAGTATGCTAGGTTTTGCATTAGCATGACTTTTCTGCAGGTTGTGGAGTCTTATACTCGGGATATTTCTCATTTAGTGACATCAATCCTCAGCTATTTACCACACTGGTGCAGATTGTCGGAGGCACACACCAACACTATGCTGCAAACCTGTGGTCATTTTTAGGGTTGCCACCTTTTCGACTGCCCAAAGTGGGACATGTTCTGTAGGGATGTCAGATTTTCCAGGACAAAACATACCTACAGCCGTGCATAGTGCTGAACTTTAATCTTTTTTGTACATATAATAGCTTATTCTAGTAACATTTGAATTGCTTATGCTACTTCACATACCATATATAAAATAACCGTTTTATGCGACTATTAAAGTAAATTAGGAAATAAACTCTCAGGACATTTGCTATGTCTTGATTTTTTTCACAGGACACAACTGCCTACAGAGGGATTGCTACTCACAAAGTGGGACAGGTGGTGACCCTAGCCATTCTGCAAATATCCGGACAGTTGAGTGGTATGGCATGGACCTCTGTAATACGCTGTTGTGTTCTGGCACAGCAGTAGCTCAGCATTAAAGACTGCAGTCGGAATGTGCTGACAGACCGTTGGGTTTCAGACTTCATACTCCAGACATTAATTAGAAGTTATGTACTCACCATAACGTTCCATCTGAGTAGGTGACTTCATTCGGATGCAACCTGTGGGTATCGGATCCGACCTCGGATCCGAGCCGGCAATTCAAAAGCTTAGGCTCCGAGCTCCTAGCTCCTCCCTCTTACCCATAACCCTTGCGCCCTGACTGACCTGAGATTGAGTTTGCCTCAAATACTGACCACAGTATACTAAAACAGCATAAATACTCGCTCTATAAAGGTCAGGGGGATGGAGGGGGGGATGGTTGCATCCGAATGAAGTCACCTACTCAGATGGAACGTTATGGTGAGTACATAACTTCTAAATCTGAAGTAGGAAGACTTCATTGTCTGCAACCTGTGGGACAGAGTCCCTAGCTACCTGAATCTTGGGCGCCATCATGGAAGGATGTTCGAGCACCGCTGAGCCAAAGGATGCTCTTCCTCTAGAAACAACATCCACCTTGTAATGAGAAATAAAAGTATGAGGCGAGGCCCAAGTAGCTGCAGCAGATATCATCCAACGAAACACGGGACTTAAAGGCTGACGTGAAACTGCCCTAGTAGAATGAGCCGTAACCCTCTTAGGAGCAGGTCTGCCTGAAGTGTCATATGCCTGCAATATGCAATTAGCAATCCATTTAGACAGAGTGACTTTAGACACTGCTTTACCCAGAGCAAATTTAGCAAAGGAAGCGAACAGCTGATCTGATTTCCTGTGGCCAGCTGTCCTGTTAATATAAAAGCGTAATTGTCTATGAACATCCAATGAATGCAACTTGTATTCCCCTTTGTTTGAATACTTGGGAAAAAGACAGGCAAATTGATTGACTGGTTAATATTGGATTCAGAAGAGACCTTCGGAAGAAAAGATGGATTGGTCCTGAGGCACACCCTATCAGGGAAGAAAGAAAGGTAAGGCGGTTTGACACAAAGAGCCTGAAGCTCAGACACCCTTCTGGCTGAAGTGATAGCTACCAGAAAGACAGTCTTCCAGGAAAGGAATTTTAAATCAGCAGAAGCTGCAGGCTCAAGGGAGGAGCAGTAAGGGCCTGCAGGACTAAAGACAAATCCCAAGGTACAACCTCCTTGACTGGAGGCCTTAATAAAAAACTCCCTTGAGAAAGGATTTGCATAATTTAAGCTGTCATAAGGGGAGCTGTGTCCTGTCCAATGTGATAATGCGATATAGCCAATTGCACTTTAATCGTGGATGAACTGGCCCTTGATGAAAGAGGGCTGTTAGAAATTCTAGCACGGCAGAGATAGGTGCTGAAAAAGGATCCACCGTTCTCTGCCCTGCCCATATAGAGAACCTCTTCCATTTACTCCGATAAACCTGTCTGGTAGAAGGTTTATGGGCAGCCACCAAAATTGCTTTGACCGGTGAAGAGATACCGGAGTCCTAATTAAGGTTGGAATTGGAGCAGCCAAGCTGTCAACTTCAGGGTCCGCAGGTTGGGAACTGGCATTCCCAGAGGGTGAGAGATGAGATCGAAATTGGATCCAGAATCCATGGTGGATTGATTTTGTGAGACCATCGAAGGGAACCAAGGTTGTCGAGGCCAGAATGGGGCAATGAGAATCATTCTGCTCCCCAAACTGTTGGCTTTCTGCAGAAACCTCTGCATCAGAGGAAGTGGAGGGTAGGCATAAAGGAGACCGGGAGGCCAAGCATGCACCAGAGCATCCTCGGGAACTCCCTGGTGGGGAAGTAGGCGAAGAAATTGTCGCATTTGGCGTTTGAGGGAGAAGCAAAAGATCGCAACAGGGTTGCCCCCAAACGGCAAAAATCTTCTTAGCTACTTGAAGGTTTAGGGACCACTCGTGTGGAGAAAGGATGGTGCGACTGAGCTTGTCCGCAAGGATGTTGGACTTTCGGAATGCGTTGCTATCAGAAAGCGTTTGGTGGAAATTGCCCATTCCCACACTCTCATGGCCTCTCGCCAAAGCCGATAAGACCTCGTTCCTCCCTGCTTGTTGATATACCAGACTACGGACATGTTGTCTGTCTGAATCGCAATAGTCCCTGTAGGAAGAACGTGGTGAAGTGCTTGCAACGCTAGGAGCACCGCCCTCATTTCCAGGACATTTATATGCAATGATGTCTCTGTGGGATTCCACGTGCCTTGGACAATCTTTCCGCAGAATGCCCCCACCCGAGGCAAGAAGCGTCCGTGGTCACTGTGGCTCGGGAAATGCAGCGCAAAGGGTCTTCCTGCCAGGGGCTCCGGAGAAAGAAGCCACCACAGAAGGGAGTCCCTGCACGCTCTGCTGACCGCAATCGGAGCGTTTAGAGGCGAACAAAGAGGAGACCACTGAACTTGAAGGGTCCATTGAAGAACCCGCATGCGTAGGCGAGCATGAAGTAGAAGCGGGATAGCTGCCGCCATAGAACCTAGGGCCCTCAGGACCGAAGCTGCAGTTGGTGACGGTTGAAGGATTGCTGTCACATGACACCTCAGGCTGACGATACGGTCTGGGGTGAGGAAGGCTCGCATTGATCTGGTGTCTAGTCTTCCTCCTATGAAATCTATAATTTGAGTTGGATTCAGGAAAGATTTCTCCCAGTTGATCGTTATGCCCAGCCTTGGTGCAAGTTGAAGGAAGTAATCCCTGGCTGAGCACAGAAGATGCCTTGATGATGCCGTCAGGAGCCAGTCATCCAGGTACGGAAAGACCTGTAATCCCTGGAGCCTCAGGTGGGCGCTACCACCGCTAACACCTTGGTAAACACCCTGGGGGCTGAGGTGAGACCAAAGGGAGGACCCTGAACTGATAGTGACTGGCTCCCAGCCGGCGAAGAAACCTCCTGGATCGTCTGTCCATCCGAATGTGGTAGTGCATCCTTGAGGTCTATGGAACACATCCAGTCGTTCTCCCTCAACAGGGGAGTATAGATTGCAGGGTGACCATCCGGAACTTTGCTTGGTTACTGACAGGTTCAACAGGGAAAGGTCTAAAATTGGTCTTAAGTCCCCGTCTTCTTTGGCACCAAAAGAACCTGGAGTAAAACCCTAATCCGGCTTGATCTGGGGGGCGCTGGATGGCTCTTTTTCCTAGCAGCTGCTCGATTTGAGAGCTGCCGCCTCCTTGATCGGGTGGAACATCTGGGAGGCTGCGAGATTTGGGGATCTTGATTAGGGTATTGAATATCCTCTGGATATGAGTGAAGCACCTAACTGTCTGTTGTTATGGACTCCCAAGAAGTCAGGTGCATCGAAACCGCCCCGACTGCCTCCAGAGACGGACAGCCGGGCAACCCTTCAGGGCTGCTGCGTGGGTCTCTCAGAGAAGGGTTCTCTGGACCCAAAATTGCCAGGAGCCCCTGCCTCTGGCACGACGACCTCCCGTCCTCCTCTGCCACGGAAGGACTGGTTATCCGGAGCAGGTTGGGACTGCTGCGACTTCGGAACCACATCTTCTTCTGTCCCTTTTGGTTCTTAGAGAAGGACCTCTGGGGAGCTGAGAAGCGGACTCGACGGCAGACAGCGTCTTCCGTCCTTTCGCTCTGGACAAGTGTCTCGCGAACAGTCTTGCCAAATAAGGCAGAACCATCGAAGGGGCATTCGAAGGTCGCCTTAAAGGGCTCGGCAAAATCACAATGGCGGAGCCAGGCCTGTCGCCTCATGACAAGGCCTGCTCCGCTGGCTCTAGCGGCTCCCTCAGTAGCATGAGACAGCAGCATAGATGTATTGGATACAGATCTGAGAGTGGCCATTCGGGTGGAATAAACCTGCTTATCCTCACTCGAGATGGACTCCGGGGGAGATGCAGCGTACTCTTTAATCAGATCTCGCTGCATCCTAATGACATGCCATGTAGTTCAGCTCTCAAGGAGAAGGTCGCTGAACTAAACACTCGCTTCCCAATTCGATCCATCGAGCGGGACTCCTTGCCCGGAGGATGGACGGAGGGACTCTCCTGGGCCAATTCCCTCTTCGTGGCTGCAGCCATCATCATGGCATCTACAGGGGGACCCTTACTCCAGTGGGTGCGGTCTGATGGAGGAGAAAGAATGCGATCCGGCGTTTTGGGATAGGCTCAATGGTGTCCGGATCCTTCCACGCCCTGATAGATATAAGATCTACCAGGGGTCAGCAGGAGGACACCCAAGAGGTAGAAGGGCCCGCCTCGAATGCCTCCAAGAACACAGACTCGTCCGAAGAAGCCTTGGGGCAGACCACCCCGATCCTTAACATCTCCATGATGTCTCCAAATGAGACGTCCTCAGCGGGTGACCTAGGGGAGCCTTCCCCTTCATCCAAGTCCGTGTCTTCAGTGACGGACTCAGGGGAGTCCATGTGCCTCCTCTTGCACTTGCGCTTCCGAGGTACATCATCGGGGCTGTCCGAGGAGTACTCTTCAGCAGACGGATGTTCCAAGGGAACCACTTGGGACATCGAGGCGGGCTGTCCCTGGGACCGGCTGGTGGGGGCCTGGCCCAACTGCAATGGAGTGCGGGATGGAGCCGTGGCAGGGACCGGGGTCCGGATGTCCTCGACAGTGCCCTTTCCATAACGTTGAAAGCCGAGGGAGCCAGCTTCTCTAAGCCCGAGCCGACCCCACCGGATCCGGCGTGCGGATCGGAGTCGGAGCGAAACCGTCGGATCCGAGACCAGTGTGCTCCGACCTGGGCGGAGCGAAGACACACCAGCTCCCTCGGATCCGAGGCTCGGCCCTCGGCTCGAGAGGTCGGGTCAGTACCGAAGCACTCAAGGGATGGGGCGGATCCGAGGTGCGCCGACCAATCGGATCCGACCCACCCCGGATCCAAATCTGCACGGCCAAAGCTCGAACCCGTGGTATGGGTCGGAGAAGGAGCTCGGCGAAAAGGGGTCGAAGCCCTCCCGGTTGGGGGCTAGGAGCACTCCCATTTGCATTTGGGCCTGGATGAATTTCCTCATCATCCGGTCCATATCAGCTTCGCTCATTGAAAAGGTCGATCTGGAGGAGGCCACGAAGCGGACCTAGAGAACCGTCTCTGTGACCTCCTGGAAGGGCTAGCCTCCTCCTCCTCGGGTCCAGGAGAGAACCGAGGAGTGGAGCCGAGGAGGAGGAAAGCTAGAAGGCACAGGGAAGCCCGCTTAGATGGAGGAGCCGAGCTGGAAGCTTGCTCTCCTCTTGTGGTGCTTCTCCTGTGCCTCTCCTTCTGTCTCTCCCTACTAGAATCCTTCCCCTCCGGCATTTTTAAGGGAGGTTGAGTCCCAGCCGGAGGGAGAACTGACAGCAACAAGTTGCTGACTGGAGGGCAGAGGCGAAGCAGTATCTGGGGTAAAAGACCGCCAGCACTAACCGACCTCCGTTCCTTAAAGCCGAGGTTGAACCCTGCACAAATGGTACAACCAGAAGACAGGTGTTCAACCCCAAGCATGACGACGAGTGTGGCCATCTGCTGGGGACAGCTTATGGCCACACTGTACATTGAAAAGACAGCCTTAGGGGCTCCAGACATGACACCTAAGGCCTAAACACACACAGACACACACAAAACTACGAAAAACCCGAGAAATTTAACTAAAGAGGGAGGAAAGCCTTAACCACACACAACACTAACTATTTTTTAACAAAACTGAGAAATTTAACAATTTTCCTGTCAGAAAACCACTTATCTCAAAAACCACGCCAGGAGCTCAAGAATTCCGTTGCTTCTTGAAAAGCGGCAAACGAAATCTGAGGTCAGTCAGGGCGTGGCAAGGGGTTATGGGTAAGAGGGAGGAGCTAGGAGCTCGGAGCCTAAGCTTTTGAATTGCCGGCTCGGATCCGAGGTCGGATCCGATACCCACAGGTTGCAGACGAATGAAGTCTTCCTACTTCAGATTGCTAATGTGCAAACTGTTATTCTATCAAATTCTATGTTTCTAAGAGATATGTTTACAGATTGTCCCTGAGTTTGGACCTTTGTCTCACTTATATTCACGGCTCTGTCCAGATATCTTGCTCACACAGGTTGACAGGTATGGTCAGTTACGACTGCACACAGTCAGTGTCCCTCACACTTGATCAGGGTTGACCTGTTTACGTAGTGTCTTCCTCGCCCTCATGCCAATGTCCTTCAAGGATGCATCTGCAGTCCTTACAAATGGGTTGTCCTGTCGTCAGGCAGCCCTTGATCGGCGGATTCCAAAGTCTGGGTCTGGCCTCGGCTGGTGTCGCACTTCACCCGACGTCATAGCTGCAGTTCTTCGGGTATAAAGGCATCAGCCGACGCCATTTTCCTCAGTCTTTCTTGCGCATGGCCGAAGCAGAAGCTGTTCGCAAGTGCCGGTCGGTCAGAACCAGAGATTACTACTACCGAATACTTCTACTACTACCGAAGACTTCTAAAAAGCTAAGTACCCCGTTGGGGACTCTTTCTTGCCTCAGCCGATGTCAGAAAAAGTGAATAACTGTTTAAATTGTGGGAAACAAATACCTCAAAGATTTCCACTCTTACTGCTTACCTTGCTTAGGCCCAGACCACGACGTAGCAGCTTGTCTAGCCTGTGCTTCTTTCAACCGATGAACGCTTAGACGTCGGTCTGAATTTGCTGAAGAGTTTTTCGGCTCCGCTTTTGCTTACATTATGCCGTCAGATACTCAGACTACGCAAATTTCTAAAAACGCAAGGAAAAGGACAGTCACTCGCGGTCCGCGAGTGTCTCTGTTTCGGCTGAAACAGAGTCCACGGTTCTTCCTTCGGCCGAAAGCTTGCCACTTACTGAGGCCTCATCCAGCTTGGCTGAATCTGCTACTGAAATCCCACCTGCTCCTGCAGGTACTCAGGATTCATCAGATACTATCCCTTTGGATATTTCTACCCCTGCACGTGGAGCTTCTAGGCCTCCTGCATCCATGTCGATTAAGGCCTTTGCCAGGGTTAAAGCAGCAAAAACTACCAAAACTGTGCCTGCTAAGACCCCCTCTCACAGGCCCAGTTCTAGTTCACAAATGCTTACAGTCTAGCAGAGGATCTCATTTCTTTGATCCGGGGATCTCAACCACATCCAGACAGGGCCTCTCACCCACCTCCAGAGAAGAGGACTAGAGTAGAGCCCCCCGAGCCAGTTTCTTCAGATGGCTCCTCTGATGAATCAGATAATTCAGACCCTCCAGAGGCCCCTTTTTCTCCTTATGAGGACTCTGATGCAGAAGAGTCCATCCCTTCTGCCTCTCCGCCTGAGGAATTTTCTTTTGGGGAAACCTTGCATGCTATGAGGGAACAATTTCAATGGCAGGGCCAGGATTTTTCAGACTCTAGGAAAAGGCTTAGAACCTTTTTGCATTTGCCACAGCATAGGCCTTTAGCCATTCCTCCAGTACTTACTGTTGTGGATGATGCTTTTAATGATGCTTGTACAGGGACCCAAGGCTGTAGCAGCTACCTCTACCAAAAACCCTATCCCCTCTGAAAGGGAATCCAGGGCCTTAGAGAGATGGGGTAAAAAAGTTTACACTTCTGCTACTCTTTCAGCTAGGGCCTTGAACTGTCAATTCCACATGATCCAGTATCAGGAATTTATGTTAGACCAGTGAACTAAAAAACTGTCCTCAGATGAACCATTAGACAAAAAAATCTGTTCAGGAAATGGTACATAACATTCAGCAGGTCAGTAATCATTCCTTAAAATGCGGCTATGATGCACTGGAGGCTTCCTTTAGATCAGCCATGACTGGCACAGTGATCAGAAGACATGCATGGTTAAAACAGCAGGCCTTACCAGACCATGTCAAATCAAAGCTACTAGATGCTCCCATGGACAAGATCAATTTGTTTGGCTCTCCTGCACAACAGGTGCTGAAGAAGATGGAAGAGAAAGCAAAATCTGTCCAGACAGTCAAAGAATTCTTACAGGTCCAACCGCCAAGGTTTAGCAGGAATTGGCCCTCCAAGAATTGGTCCTTTCCAGACACCTCCAGAGCTCAGAGAGGCAGGAATAGGCGCTCAAGAGGCAGAGGTCAATCCAGAGGTGCCTACAGGGGACGTCAGTGGCAGGCTAACAACCAGCGAGGTACAGCCACAGATACAGCCACCACCACCACCACTACTACAGGACAATCACAGTGACTTGGCTCTGGCACCGCCTACCAGGGAACAACTAGAAGCACCCTTAGGCGGGAAGCTAGCCTTATTTTCAGTAAACTGGCATTACATCACAGGAGACAAGTGGATTTTGCAGACAATAGACCAAGGTTACAGGTTTCACTTCCATACTCTACCAAGGGAGAGAGGAATGCCAAACCTACCTCCAAATCAAAAGGCAGAAGCTCTAAAACAAATAACTCACTTACTAAGGATGAGAGCTGTAGAAAAAGTACCATCTATCGAGCGAGGCCAAGGATTTTACTCCAGGCTCTTCCAGTACCAAGAAAAGAAAACCAATGGAGACCTATTCTCGACCTGTCCACTTTAAACACATACCTCATTGTCCCAAAATTCAAAATGCTGACCCTACAGCAGCTTCTTCCCATGTTGGGCAAGAAGTCTTGGCTGGTAACTCTAGATCTCAAGGAGGCATACCTGCACGTCTCCATACGACCAAAATTGCAGAAGATACCACAGATTTCTTGCAGGATCAGAGCATTATCAATTCTCAGCATTGCCCTTTGGCTTATCTACTGCGCCAGAGTGTTCACGAAATGCCTGGCATCAGTAATTGCTCATTGCAGGCTTCAGGGAATCCAAATCTACCCTTACCTGGACGACTGCCTGTCACAAGCGGACAACAAAAACAAGCTAGAAGAAGACTTGAAAAGGGTCATTTATCTACTGCAAGCCCTGGGATACACAGTCAATACAAAAACGTCAAGGCTGATACCATCCCAAAGGATAACCTTTTTGGGTGCAGAGCGGGACACATCAAAACAAATGGCATTCCTAACAGTAGAAAAACAGGAGCAACTCCCTCTCTACTTCTTGGCATTAACAAAGCAGAACCGGCTAATAGCAAGAAAAGTCCTGCAAGCCTTGGGTTTCATGGCATCCTGCATAATATTGGTTCCACATGCCAGACTGCATATGAGAAAATTACAGTGGTACCTAAGGAATTTATGGTCTCAGCACAAGCACAGCCTAGAAACCCAAATTCCAATAATCCCATGCCTGAAGCAAAAATTCCAATGGTGGGCTCAGGCCTGTCAATCAAACAAAGGACTGCCCTTCCACAGCACTCAACCAAGCTAGACCATCACAACGGACGCCTCAGACCTCAGTTGGGGGGCCCACATGCTGGACAAGTGCATACAAGGCTTATGGACTCAAGACCAGCTGCACCTACACATAAATCAAAAGGAAATGCTGGCAGTAAAACTGGCAATTCAGACATTCAGACCATTTCTTCGACAAGGTCAACTGTTGATAAGGACAGACAACACCACAGTTATGTGGTACATCAACAAACAGGGAGGCACACATTCGTACCCTCTATGCCGGATGGCAATGGACCTCTGGAATGTGGCTCTGAGCTTCAACATTCAGTTAAAAGCAATTTTTGTACCAGGAAAAGAAAACATTCTAGCAGACATACTAAGCAGAACTACCACGGATGCCCACGAATGGATGCTGCATCCGGACATCTTCAAAACCATTACAAGAAAATGGGGACTACCAGAAATAGACTTATTTGCATCCCCACGCAATCACCAACTGAAGAAATTCTGCACAAGGACGTACCACCCACTTGCTTGGAAAGTGGACTCCCTATCTTTCAGTTGGAAAAACCTGACAGCATATGCATTCCCACCACTTCCTTTGATGCACAAGGTGCTATTGAAGATCAAAGAGGACAGTCCAAGGATCATCCTGATAGCTCCAGACTGGCCAAGACAACATTGGTACCCATTACCGAGGAGCATGTCTCGGGAACAAATATGGCCTCTACCCCTAGTTCCCTTACTGTTAACACAGAACAACTACAACACCCTGCATCCAAACCTGAAAACACTGCAGCTGACTGCCTGGAACATTGCATAAGACCAAATAACCCAAATTTATCCCAAAGGGTTAAAGACATTATCTTGGAGGCTCGCAGACCCTCAAGGAAAAATTATTCAGCAAAATGGAAAAGATATCACATTTGGAGTACTGCAAAAGGAGAAAATGTGTCACTGGTAAACATAGCCAACATCCTGGAATACTTGGCAGAGCTCTTCCACAACGGCCTGTCCTATTCTTCCATTAAGATTCATGCATCAGCTATTTCAGCAGAATACGACTTGGATCCTCCGGTCTTCTCACATCCTCTGCTCAGGCAGTTTCTGAGAGGAATTAAAAATGTAAAACCACCTAGGAAGCCACCATTGCCAGCATGGGACTTGAACTTTGTGCTAGAAAAGTTGACACTCCCTCCTTTCGAACCAGCAGCAACAGCAGAATTACAATACTTATCATGGAAAACTGCTTTCCTGCTTGCAATCACTTCAGCAAGAAGGGTATCTGAGCTATAGGCATTAATGGCAGTACAGCCCTTCCTGATCTTCCATCAAGATAGAGTGTCCATGAGAACAAATCCTACTTTTATGCCAAAGGTGGTCTCCAGAGTATCTTTAAATCAGGCTATCCACCTACCTACATTCTTCCCCAACCCACAGAACAGGGAAGAAAGACTGTTGCATACCTTGGATGTACATAGACAATTACGCTACTACCTGGACAGGCCCAAGGGCAATAGAAAAACTGACCAGCTACTGGTAGCATATGCAACAGGAATGGAAGGAAAAGCAATTTCAAAACAGACAATCTCTAAGTGGATAGGAAATTGCATTAGATTTTGTTATTCCTACCATGGGAAGAAAACTCCAGAAAACATCAGGCCTCACTCTACAAGGGCTACAGCCACTACCACAGCTTTTCTACGAGGAGTGGCTACCAAAGACATTTTAGAGGCTGCTACTTGGAGCTCCGTGCATACATTTGCCAAACATTATAATTTACCTTTATACTCCAGATCCTGAGCAGGTTTTGCCACAGTTGTTTTGCAAGGGATCTTAACTACACCATAATCTTATTACTCCTCCTCCCCCAGTTTGGCTATGGTATTCTACCCATTTGTAAGGACTGCAGATGCATCCTTGAAGGACATAGTACAGTTTTGTACCTACCATAAATGTAGATGTCCGATAGGCATGCATCTGCAGTCAGGATTACCCACCCTCCTTCCCCTTTGTGGTACTCCTAGGGTTTTTGCCCATCTTGTAGCTAGCTGGGGAATCTATTATGGTGTATTTGTTTGTATATATGTACATACATGCTTATTTTTTGTTTGCTCTCTACTATTTGGAACCATTTGCATTTATCCAAATTTAGCCTTCCTAGAGGGCACCTGGCATCTGGGGCAAGAAAGACTGAGGAAAGTGGCGTCAGCTGATGCCTTTATACCCGAAGAACTGCAGCTATGACGTCGGGTGAAGTGCGACACCAGCCGAGGCCAGACCCAGACTTTGGAATCCGGCCGACCGAAGGGCTGCCTGACGACAGGACAACCCATTTGTAAGGACTGCAGATGCATGCCTATCGGACATCTACATTTATGGTAGGTACAAAACTGTACTTTTTCCACTTTGCAAATGGGTGCATTATATTCTCCCTCCTATTCGTGTCTGGACACGTCACGGGAAGGTATTTTATCCTGGGCGGTAGGTTATGCATGCTCACTTAGGGCAGGACAGTGTCATGGACCTCCACTGCACATTCTGACTTGTGTCCAGATATCTACTGGATTGGACCCATTCTACTATTTACACAAGTTGGTCATCCCGTGAGGGATATCCCAAAAATTGGTCAAGACCAAAACAAGTTAGATAACGAAGATTTTTGTGGCTTCACGAAAACATGCAGGGGGTTTTACCTGCAGGGGATACATGGTTTGCAATCCTGACACTGCCTAGGGTGACAATACCTACTATAGATGCATAGGGGTCACTGTGTGTAGCTGTTTCTGCAACAAACCAGTGGACCAAGTACTGCTGGATTTGGTGGATGTTCTGGTATGGTGGCAGGTTGTGTGTTGTGGAGGGTATGCTGGGTAGGCTATTAAGCATCCAGGTGTGTTGCGTTTATGGCCAGTTCCATCAGGACCCATCTGTGGGTATGTGATGGTGCCGTATCTATACATTTGTCTCGCATATTTCCATATTCATATGTTTGTGGGATTATGTTCTACACTATGGCCTGTCTGCTGGTCTTGCAGCTGTTTCTACACGAGGTTGTGCTTCTTTCCACTTCACCCGCTGCCCCCTCATACACCTCCGGTTCACCTTTTCTGCATACGACACAAGTATCGCCTTTGAGGAATTTACCATTAAACACACACCCCTCACACGCGAATTACTCATACCCCATAGAGCACTACTTTGGTTGTTGGCCCATGACACGGCCAGAGTTACACACTGACTACCCTACATGTGTCGGGTACCTTTATGATTGTGTGGACTACCCTGCCATGTTTGCTTTCCACATGCTATACCTCACGTACATAGGTACACACCCTTACTTCGCTTTCATTACTTGGTTGGTGTATCCGGGTACTACCCGTTCGACTGTCACATACACGTTCAGATTATACAGCTGCCTTCCGGATTTTGCCAGCCTGTTCTACTCATTGGTAGGATGGCACCTTTTCCTATGTCCAAGCTATTCCTTACATATGTCCGACTGTTGTGGACATTGCCTCCCCACAGTCAACGGTTGTTTCCACCTTTTCAATTGGCCAGTGTGACATAGGGTTACCACCTGTCCCACTTTGCGAAGGACAGTCCCTCTTTGGGCAGTTGTGTCCTGACCTGCAATTGTCAGCATGGCAAATGTCCTGGGATTTTAGGACAAACATATTTCTTATATTTTATGTGATAGTTGCATTAAACAGTTAAATCTGTATCTAAAATACCGGACTGTTATGAGAAACAGAATAAGCAACTAAAATGCTACAGGAATAAGTTTTTCTGTAGGCAATACAGTTATGTTCTGTCCTTTATACTGGCCGTGGGTATGTGTCTGCCTGTACAGTCTGATGTCTGTACCAAACATGTCCCACTTTGGCCATTTGTAAGTGTGGCAACCCTACTGTGACAGTTGCGGTGAACACAGCATATTTTACAGGCCGACACATACCCACGGTCAGTTCGGCAGATAGAACTTACAATTCTTGCCTATATCTAAGCTTATTCTTGTAGCATTTCGGTATCTTATTCTGTTTATGACATTTATGTATTATACGTTCAGTGAAATAGGTTTAATGCAACTATTTCATGACGTCTATGGAGGAATTCTGTCCTATATTCTCTGGACATTTGCCAGTTTTACATGTTTGTGTCAGGACACATCTGCCCACAGAGGGACAGTCGCTCGCAAAGTGGGACAGGTGGTAATCTTGGTTGACGGTACGGATCATACTGTTCCTTTCGGCCTACATGTGTCCGTGTTATGGCTCGTTTATATGCTCCTCCTGTTTCGTTTACATGCGTATGCTATTTCCCATCACATTTGGTATGTGAAATACGGACATACCTTTTGTATGTGACTATTGCATGGCTTGTGGGATATGATTCAGACATACGGTCACTACCTATATCTACATTTCTCCTCGCAAATGTTATGGACACATCTGCACAGCTATGTTCTCTCCCTCAAATTATGGGTCGGCTGGTGACCCTCTCCGTTGGACTGGACGTACCTACTGGCGGAACGCTAACATCCGATACGTTTCACTTCCACATGGCATAGCTATCAACACTATGCTGGACTACAGGCACACTGTTTCTGTCATTTGTTCATGGGTAGGGACCAGTTATTCCCTACCGTGCATTTGTGTTTGAGTCTTCATTTTCTGTTTGCAGGGACTCTGCTTTGCATACGTTTCAGTCTCCATGGACACTGAAAGGTACGATTACTATTGCTGGTGGAATATAAGATTCAGCAGTTTAGGTTGCTCCTCGAAAGCAGACTGACACTCCTCCCTGTGCAACTTCGATACGCCCCTTGCACTCGCGCACGTTTCCTATGCACGTGGCTGTGACGGCTGCACGCCTTCATTAATATGCATATGGCGCGACTACTCCACATCTACGCCGCACGGCCAGCGCAAGCCTTACGCCGGACTTGCGCTGAGCTTCATGAATCCGGGGGATGGTCTTTAGTAAATTGATGTTTCAGTGTATTAAATAGTGATGTTCATATTTTCTTAAAAATGTGTGTGGAAATAGACTCTTATGATGGAAAAGTTTTGAATTGGGCAGTTTTGTCATTATTGGCTCATGCATTTTGTTTCATTGCCTACTGGAAAGATGTTCAAACAATAAATTTAAAATGCACTCTCCAATTCTAACAGGTATGCTGTATTATACAAGGAATATAATTTAATAAAGTCAGGAAAGTTTATCAAAGAACACATGTATGTTTCCTTTGTGTGCAAGGGGCCTATGATTTGAAAACGGCTTAAAGGTAATCTTTATCCACAACTGGCCATCAGATGCATTTTCTTTGGATGCGGTGTGGGTTTCAATGCTGTTTCAATGAATGTGAGTTTCAAGGGCAGAGAAGTTTTAATGCTTAGTCTATTTTCACTGTAAGACAATATTGCTTTGTTTAGCAGATGTCTATTAGTGTTTGTGCATTGTGCTATAAAATGTAAATATAAAATCCAAATAATCATTGTAGAAATAAAACAGTATGGACATTATGGTAAATGGGGCAAAATAGCCAGGTAATGAGACACTGGAATGGCTGCAAGGGGACTCTGGTGCCATATTTTGGTTGTCTGTTCTTCAGTTTGCGTTTGAAAGCTGGTATCCCACAATTCCATTGGAGTGGGTGGGGTTGTGTAATTATGTATGCAATTATGTTAATCAGCATACAGATTTGTACCCATTTTTCATGGGCCTTGTCCAGATTTTTGATGTTTCCAGGTTGAGAAGTATGTGCACAGTGATGTCAAACCAAGACTTGCTGCTAAAGTGGCCCCTCTTTGGAAATTAAGTTACATCTCTCAGAAGTACCTTCACAAAACAAGTAAACATAGGCATGATTTAAATTCAAAACATTTATTTCCTTCAGTTTACATACACAGCATTTGTAAGCAGTCTTCAGAAAATCCCATCAATTCACTATAGCTTCTGTGCTTTTTCCAGAAGGCTTGGATGGAGTGTGGAAAAGTAAGGACATAAGTTAAGAAAAACAGCAATGCCTAAAGTGCTTTTAATATAAAAAAATACATAAAAATGGGAGGACATGTTCACGTTTGGTAGCTCAGAAAACTACAGAAAGAAAAAAAAAAGACACAGTTTAGCCTAGTATTAGACTGGATTTGCCACCAGGGGGATTTCTTCTGCTGGGTATAACTGTAGGAACTGCAGGTACTACTGGAGTTGGCTCAGACTTCTCTTCCTTTACATTCTGTTCCTCTTCCTGCTCTTCATCTTCACAGTTGCCTTAAAGGGACAAGAGAGACTTATCTTTAACAAATGTAAATAAATGCAAACAATTCCCACAAGTCTCCTTTAAAGCATTTAGCTAAATTTACACCACTAACTCTGCTGTATTCTCTTACCTCCATCAGGAAAGCAGACAATTGTTCTTTGTGTGCATGAAAACTGCTTTTTACACAAAACCATTACTACTAGCAAAAAAAAAAAAAAATGCAATAACAATAGTAGTGGGTACTCAGCTTTACTTGCATTAAACCAAGTGGTGGGACACTGAGCAGCCAAAGTAACCTAAATTTTCTCCTAAAAAAGACCCTACACCTTTTCATACAAATGAAAGCATATTTAGTACACAAACAATCCAAGTACTTTTACAGAAGCAGACTACCCACCTTATGACAATTCAAGGGAGAGGGAATCAATGCATCTAAGAACACAAGTTGAGGAGGGTGGGACAGAATACTGCAACAGAAGAGGACATCTATCATTACGATAAGTTATTGTACAACTAATACATGTCCTTCTATTCATCTGTTGCAGTATTCTTTACATGAGGGAGAATACAAAAAGTTCATGCAGGAGGAAGTGTAGATGGCAGATGCATTTTCCAGGAACCCATGATGAATGGCACTAGTTAACCCTGCCCTGGATCTGGAGACAATCTTGGGTTTTGTGAATGTGTGGACAGATGGCCAAGTACCTGGTTCTAGGATGGAGTTAGTGCCCAGGCCTTTGAGGATTACCCCCCTCAAGGAAGACATTGCCCTTGCAGAGTGAGCTTTGACTGTCAGGAAGGGCTTTACCACGACAGGTATAGCAGAATGGAATGGATATGGAGATCCAGTTGGAGATGGTCTATTTGAACACAGGCAATCCCAGAGCCCTGAAGTGGAATGACAAATTGGTCTGATTTTCTAAAAGGCTTGGTCTTGTGCAGATAAAACAAGAGTTGTCTGTGTACATCAAGTGTCTGTGTAGGATCCTCACGACTGTTCTAGGGAGAGGGAAAAAAAGGTAAGTGGGCAGATGAATAGCCTGGTTCAAGGATAATTCATTAACTACCTTTGGCATGAAGGAATGGTTTGTGAGTAAGGAAACCCTGTCTTTGTGGGAAGACCAGGGCTTGTAATTCTGAAACCTGCCTGGCGGGGGGTAATAGAAACCAATTTTCCAGGTATAGTGTTTGAGGGAGCTAGAAGTCTGGCTTGAGTCAGTTTCCCTAGCATAAACTTAAGATCCCAGGGTGGAGCTACAGGTCTCCTGGGAAGTAAAGTGTAAGATGCCTTTCAAGTAATTACTTGGCCTCAAACCTGGAAGTTGGGGGGGGGGGGGCAGACAAGCAGAGATAGCTGACAAATGTGCTTTTATGGAGTAAGCAAAGCCTTGTAATTCACACAGATGACAGAATCATAAGGGGGTCCGCTGTAAGCGGATTCAGGTTTCTAGCAAGACACCAAAGGGAAAATCTTGCATTTTGAGGGGCAAGATTTTTCTGGTATTTGCCTTCCTGCCAGACCTGAAAAACTTACTCAGAATAAAGGTGTCAGAAATTAATTAGCCACAGTGTCTGTTAAGTTTCCAATCATGGGCGGATGAGTGAGCTCTTGTTCGGAGTAAATCCACCGAGGTATCTTGTGATGACTGTCCTTGACTAGATGTAGAAGGGGGAACCAGTTACTGTCTTGGCCAATACGGAGTTACCAGCAAAATTTTTGGCTTGTCCTGTTGAATTTTCAGCAAGACTTCAAAAATGGGTGGTAGGGGTGGATACATGCACAGAAATTTCCCCTTCAAGAGATTGATGGGGCATCCACTTTCCACGCCAGATGTGGTTCTCTGGCACAACATTTTGGAAGTTGCTCAGAGGGGAGGCAAAATAGTCTGTGTGAAATGCCCACTGGTGGGCAATGTCCTGGACACCCATCCATGTGAAGCATCCATTCGCAGGCCTGTGCTTTGGATCTGCTCAGTGCATCTGCCAGAGTTCTGGATGGAAGGGATGCAAGCCACCTGAAGATATTTCTAGTAGGTGTGCTAGTTCCCAAAGCCTATAAGACTAGTCTGCTAAGGCGGTAGGATCTTGTCCTCTCTGCTTGTTTAAATACCACAGAACAGTTGTTTGTGTAGATACATAGCCTTCCCAGCCTCAGTAGGGGTTGGAAGGACAGTAGGGCAAGATCAGTGCCTTCATCTCCCTTACATTTACATGGTCTTTCCTCTGTGAGGATGTCCGCAGACCTGAAAGTATCCAGAGCTGCTCCCCAATCTGAGTACAGGTCAACCTGGGGGCAGTGGATGAATGGGGAGTCCTGGATTTATGGACAGTTGTCTCACTGCATCTCCTCCTTGAGGCAGGGTACAAGTATGATTTGAAATTCCAATGGGTGGGCATGCTGATACAGCAATGATTTCAGAAACCACTGGAATTTCCTCATTTGTAGCCCTGCCAGGGGAAGCATAGGGATGGTAGAGGCCATCAACCAAGATTTGTAGAAACAGTCTCAGGAGATTGAGGGGCAGGACATCGGGGGGCACCCCATTTTGTTGGTTTGAAATTTGCACCCCAGAAAGGGATGGGGCAAGTGTAGTTTTTTTTTTTTTTTTTTTTTTTTAGTTGATGGTGAATCCCCAGCTTTGCAAAATGGCTACAGTTGAGTGAGTGGAGATTTGTTCAGTTCCTCTGGGGATTTGGCTTAAAACAGAAAGTTGTCTAGGTAAGGGAGGATTTGAATGCCTTGAGTATGCAGAAGGTGACCACAGGGGCTAGGTATTTTGTGAAGACTCTTGGGGCAGTGAAAGTCCAAAAGACAAGGCACAGAATTGAAAATGCCAGGAGCCCACAGAAAAAAGCATAGGAATTTCCTTTATTTGGGATGAATGGAGATATGGAGGTAAGCATCCTTGACACCTATGGATGCTAAGAAGGCCTGAGGGAGGACAAGTGGGGAAGAGGGTTTGGAGAATTAACATTTTGAAGGAGAGCACTTTCAGAAAGTTGAGTTAGGAGAGGTCTAGAATGGGTCTCAAAGTTCCTTCCTGCGAACCAGAACAAGCAGGAAGAGAATCCTTCTTTCTGAGCTGGGGGCACAGGCTGGATTGTGGTCTGTTCTAGTAGGTTTTGCAGAAAGTACAGTTGTGTACACATACCATAACTGTAAATGTTAGAGTATGTTCACTGTTGCGGTCATCACTTGTGGGTTTATACCTGCTGGGAAGCCCTCAGTGGGCCCCAATACCAAAGTAAAAAAAGTATCCCGCTTGCATCAGCTGCAGGTCGCCCGAGACTGACGTCAGGTCAAGGCTGTAAAGGGAGGCAGCTGACACCATTACATCAGTTTTTCTTGCTCCCAACCTACAGAAGCCCTGGCCAGAGGGCTTGAGGAAGGCCAACCTGGGCTAAGCTGCTATTGGGTATATTTAGATATGAAGGAACAAAAAGGGGGAAGGAGGGAGGGAAACAGGACTGCAACAGTGAATACACTAACATCTACTTTTATGGCAACTAGTACACAAATGTACTATGTTCATGTTGCACTGTTGCAGTCATCACTTGTGGGAAGATTCCCAAAGATGAAAAATAGGGTGGAAGAAAAGGAGGCTTGGAAAGAGCTTGCATTGCTGTAAGTGGAAGCCACTATGCCCTGCAGGACTGCTGAAGCAAAGCCTGCCCGGGATTTGGAGTCAAGGGGCAGTTGGTAGTGTTTTGTGAAGGTGTGAACAGATGTCCAGGTGGCAACTTCTAGAATATCCCTGATATTCTGATGAAGGCAGTGGAGGCTGATGCTGCCCTAGTGGAATGGTTTCAGACAGGATTGGGAGGTATTTTCCCACGGGAGGAATAGCAGAAATGGATGCAGTGATATACCCATTTAGAAATGCTCTGCTTGGATATAGGTTTCCCCTCTGTCCCTGGGGCAAAGCTGACCAGCAGCTGGTCAGTCTTTCTGAAAGACTTGGTCCTATGCAGATAGTATCCCAAAGGTGTCTGTGTACATCTAGTGTGTGTAGGATCCTTTTCCCCCCCATTTTGTGGGTTTGGAAAGAAGGTAGGGAGGCGGATAGCCTGATTAAGGATCACGTCAGATACCACCTTAACATGAATGAGGGGTTGGTTCTAAGACCCACCCTGTCTGCATGGAAGATAATGAAAGGGTCAATGGCCATTAGGGCATGAAGTTCTGAAAACCACCTGGCTGAGGCTATGGCCAGCAGAGGTGCTTCATTTCTGCTGAAGCAGCTGGTTCAAAAGGAGGCAAGGTCAACTTCTCCAGTACATAGCTGTGTCTCACGCAGGAGTGGGTGGTGGTCTAGGTGGTCTGATGTTAGACACTCCTCCAAGGAATTACTTTAATAGTGGGTGGGAGAACAAGGGCTGCTCTGTAGGGGAATGAGCAGAGAACAGAGGAATGAATTTTATTTGACTAGTATAATTCCTTTTGCACCAGCTCTGCCAGGTAATCTAAAATCAAGGTGAGAGTGGCATGGGAGCTGCTTGTGACCTTAGATTGGCACCAAGCAGTAAATCTTTTCCATTGTGCTGAGTAGGACCTCTGGGTGCTGGGGCTTCTGGTCTCCTTAATGATAACCAGAACTAGCTTGCTTAAAAGGTGACCCGACATCCGCCTCTGGGGTATAAGCCAAGCAGATAAGTAGATAGGCCGAGTGTCTGAAGATTTGGATGCAGTACTGACTTTCTTTGGTTAGCAGTTGAGAGAGGCAGGTTCATGGGTAGCTCCTTGGTCAGGCTGAGGACCAAGGGGTACCAGTGTTAGCTGGGCCAGTTCGGGACAATGAGGATAGTACTTGGCCCTTCCTCCATGATCTTTAGAAGTACCTTGGGAATCACTGGCAAGGGAAGGAAGGCGTACACAAACATGTTGGCCCAGTGAAAGGAGAGCATCCACCTTCCAAACTCGTGGGGTGAACTCACTGGTGCAGAACCTGGTCAATTGTTTTGTATGAATGCAAAGAGGTCTACCTCTGGTGTCTCCAAAAGATGGAGAGTGTGTAAAGGTCTCCTTCTGTAGCTGCCACTCATGGGGATCCAGCAAACTTCTGCCGAGATTGTCTCTAGGGTGCTGTACTCCCCTGGGATATACTTGTTTATCAGATGTAGCCCCAACAATGAGGCTGCCAGGTTAGCATGGCTAGACAAAGGGGGTAAGGAGCAAGTTCCCCCTGCTTGATGTACGACATGACCATGGCATCATCTGTTTTGATCAAGAGCACTCCTGGTTTGAGGTGGGGCTTGAAAAGCTGTTCTAGCCCTGTGCACACCCATCATTTCCTTCAGGTTGAAGTGGAGGGCTAGCTCCCTTTGACATGCCTGGCTACAAATTCAGCTCTTCTACGGATGGTCCTAGTGTTAAAGCACAGAACCGACATCTGGGGACATCGTGGTCTGGACCTAAAGGTACACAGATTATGGAAGTTTGTGTGGCATTTGTTTTTGGACATTGGTTAAGTGCAAAAAAAGATCCCCTGTGGGGCACTTAGCTTTAATAGTTTTTCTTCCTCACTCTGGCAACAGCCAACCGATGCACTCAAACTGCTTCTGCTTCGGGCTCCACGTCAAGAAAGACTGATGTAATGGCGTCAGCTGCCTCCCTTTACAGCCCTGAAGTCAGTCTCAGGTGACCTACAGCCGACGCAGGAGGGACACACTTTACTCTGGTATTCAGGCCAGCCAAGGGCTACCCAGCAGGGATAACCCACAAGTGATGACTGAAATAGTGAACATCTGGGGGGACAGATTCTTGTTTTGGAGGTTGGGGGACACCCCTGAAGGGATGTACTATATGTCAGACTATGAAACATCCACTCTTTATGATGCTGAGAACACGAGAACCTTGAGTGATTGATTCCCAGGTTGGAAGGGAAAGAGCAAAGTGCAGGGAGGGGGAGGGGTGCCAATATTGTCTGAGGAGTCAGGCGAAAGAGCCTGTCCCATCAGGAAAGGGCTGCTTAACCAACTGAGGGACAGAGGAAGGAAAGGAAAACTGATGTGTTTCCTTGGACCTCTTGGAGGGTTTTGACTGGAGGGTCCAGGACTGCATACGTTCAAAGACCAGTTTCCCAGGGTAGTTTCTGTGGAATTTAGGCAAAGGAGACACCAAAATATGTTTAAGGTCTTTAAATCCCTGCTAGAAAAGAGCAAGGAGCTAAAACAGTTGTTTTTGCCAAATAAAATGGTGTTGTCCAAGTGGGCATCCATAAGCTTCGCCTTTGTCCTTAGGAGGGGGTGAAGCCTTAACCAGGCAAATCTGAGCAGAGGAAGAAGCTGCAACTCGTAAAGTGGCCTCTACTGCATTGTAGCTGCATTTGATCAAATGTCTGGCTACTTGAGAAGATGCAGCGATGAGAATATTCCAAGGCTTTATTCCAGGCTGGCATGTGATACTTATTTTGGAGTTGTGACACGAGTTCCATATTGTACTTTGTCATGTTGGTCTAGTAATTAGCAGAGCCCTGAAAGTACAGATTCTTACCCAGCCTCTTCCAACGGTCTACCCTTGCCTGACAGGAAGAGGAAAGCGACCTGGAAGCCTTAGAGGCTACTGAAATCAGAGGGGTCTGCCACAGAGCTTTAAAAAAGAAATTACAATCTTGTGGCACTTTCCAATACCAGTCTTTTTTGGGGGGCTGGAGGTTGAGAGGGTTTGTAGAAGTAGAGGCAAAAGCATCGAAAAAGGCTGAAATAACAGGAACAGCAGAAGGACTAGAGGTCTGTACTTGAAGGGCAAAATGTTTTTGGACCTCAGACATTTGAGAGCTATCCCATTTAAAATTCTCATCTTTGAGACCGTCTCGAAGATCTCTTCCAGAGGGGATTCTGTCCCATTTGAATCTTCAAGGGAAGCACAGTCCAAGGGGAAAGGGATTTGGGACGAGGTGGCCAGTGAATCACTTTCATCAGATAAGGAATCTCTCTCTAAAGTGGCTTGTGCTTTGTCCTTGGAGGGGAAGAATGCCAAGCAAGAGGGAAAACTGGCTGACCACAGGGTGGCCTCAGAGCCATGAAGGCCTTGTGTAAAATGTTGCCACTCCTGTCTGGAGGGGAAGTGGAATGTTTAGTTAATGTTTAGTTTTATTTTTTTCTTTGTTGAAGTATCCAGCTGATGCAAAGGAGGGAGGCCAGATGTAGGCCTGCATTCAACCAGACCCGACAAAACATCCTCACTACAATCTGGGTTATTCCTCTAGGACCTTCAGGCACTATGAACTAGGCTCCCCTGGACATCAGAAGCTGGTGTCTGAGGCCACTATGGGATGTGCCTACATCAGATTCCAAGGTAGCCTGTAAAATGTGCTCTGCCTGTGGATACCGGATCCACACAGCACATTTCCAAACTCTTATGTGCTTTGGGAGAGATCTGTTGGGAGAGATGCAGCTTCCGCTTTGCGCCTAGGTTTTTTGGTTTTCTGCTTAGTAGGCTTGCTCATCGGATCCAAGGACAGACTACTACAGAGAATCTTGGCACAGAAAATTGACAAATAGAACAGTTTTTATGGTCATGGTGGTATCAGAGACAGAAAAGTCACTGGGACCGACTATCCTTGCATGGAATTTTCCTTCCACAGTTGCACTTCCCTGGATGACAATAACCTCAACCAAAACAAAGCAGTATCAAAAGACAGACTTCTCCAACAGGGCACTTATCTTTATAGAAAGCGGTTTCCACAGCACAGTGATGTCCAGGACTGGCAACCCAACTGGCAGCAAAGTTTTGGGGATGGTACACCCATCCATCTCTTATGGCCGATGTCAGATAGTAGCCTATGTCAGGTGTACCGTGCACCCTACAGTAGCAAGACTGATGTACTGGGGATGGTGCACCTATACATCATGGCTCATGTCCAATAGTAGCCTACGTCATACGTACCTCACACCCTACAGTAGCAAGACTGATGTACTGGTCAATGTTGGGTTGGCTTGGCAAGCAACTGTCTCAAAGAATATTGCAACAGATGAATAGGGCAACCACAGGTTCAGACAGAGTACGCTGACAGACTGCACTCAGTCTAGCATAGGAGGTAATACTCCATGTAATTTAGTAGTGAAGTGTATCACTAGCAAACACCCATGGCTGTTTTGAACTAATTCGGCTATCAGAGTAAAGTTTTCTATCCTGTATTACTGTGAGTTCACACAAGTCTTCTTTTTCCTTTTTGAAATTTCCAAGAGTTCGGATTTTTCCAATACCATGATGGGAATGGACTCCACTCCCAAGTCAACGTTCATGAAATTAGTATTGTTTCAATCTTGCTAGCCAAAACTGCACTTCACATCACCCAAAATGTGCCCAGGAGACTCCTGCACTTCATATGTAGTTACACGCATTGGTAACCTCTCTAAATAAGACATTCTTTGAGACCCACTGCTCATACTACTGTTGGAAATATCTAGGTATCCTTTTTCCACATTGCCCATGTTTATGCCTACAAATACTGGTATAACAGGGCTCTGTATGCAAGACACTAATCACAGAGTGTAACAATTTCTAGGATCAATGCTACTTTTGTCTTTTCCTGGACTACAACATTTGGTAGTTTCACAGTTATTGTTTGAACTGTTGGTAATGGGTGATCCCATGCAATACATTTTTCTATAATGCTTTGTGGCTCATGTTTTCAATGCTTCTCAGCCACTTTATTAGGTTTGCACAATCCCCAATAAAACAAACAGTCTTGTCACATTATGCCTTTCAGTATACAGGTTGCCATTAGTGCATCACACCCAGCAACAAGATGTGCAACTATTTCCAATTCTGCTTTACAAAACCTGCATCTATCTTTCTCAGATAAGTTCAACAGACTTTGTAAACCTGTGTACACAGTCAACTATCCTGAGCTGCCAACCTTTCACATTTTGGTTTAAATTCACCCCCCCTTAACCATTCCTGCATTAAATCCTGACAGACATGAGGTTGTCCCAGGAGTTAGGCAACTATATTTATGCATTTTCCACATTTCTTGCTTTCTCATCCGATCCTTTACCTTAATCTGTTTTTGGCACAGTTTGACAGATATTTATCTACTTTACTTCAGTGGAATGGTGTAAGCAATTATTCCCAAAACTGATCCACACTTGTGTACCATCACCGCTCATACCTCTCAACTGTAAACATTTTTGCAGAATGTACAGATTTCTCTCTCGTTTCTGTCGGTCATAAAATTGTGGTTTTGCAGTGCATCATTGGCAAATCATTGAGGGTTGAAGTCAGAAAATGACAGACATTTACGTTTTAGACTTTATAACCATAAGAAAATTCACGATAATGCAAAACTTGTTATTCTATCAACTAAGTTTATATGAGCAATATTTAAAGTGTGTCCCTATTTTTGGATCTTTGTCGCCATTTATGGCTCTGTCCAGATTTCTTGCTCTAAGAGGTTGAGAGCTATGTCACCACTGCTACACTGTCAGTGTTGTATGCACTACATTGTTTGGTACACAAACTGAACTAAAAAGGACACTGGTTAAACAGAAAAAATACACCAATAAAAATGGAGTGCAGAAAATTAGTTTAGCATTTGTCTACGACTTCTGAACAGCCATGTGAAACTCAACTTACTAAAACAGAACACAAGTAACATGCCATATCCACCAAACAGCAATTCAAACAAAACTTAAAGCATGCACTATTTCCTTGACTGCAGGTTACAAAACAATTCTAATATTTAGAACTAGTAACACTGAGGCACCAAACCTCAGCTGCCAGTTTAGTCCAGTCTTTACCAAAATGGGATTTGTAAATCACTCCTTTGGTTCACAGCTACTTTATAATTCTAAGAAATTTAAGATTGTTGCCTTGGTGTCTGAGCAATCCTTTGAGTTTTACTTATTGGATTATTTGGTTCTTAGTCTTCCTTGCATAAATTTCAAGAAGCACAGCAGGCTAAACAAAAGACCCCAGAAGTTAAGAGTAAACAGGACACATTACGTCAAAACGCTACTGTGGCATTAGGGCCACTCTAATCTACACTTACGCAAACCAGAAGGAAGTATGCCTTTGGGTTTAGTATTTTGGGTATTACATCCTTGGAGGATGTTCTGATTCCTGTGTATATCACGCTTAAAACTGGAAGCATCAGTGAACCACAGCAGCATCCAGTTTCAGTATTCACTACTCAAGTACATCACCAATAACGTTTAGGTCAGTGTTCGAATACTGAAATACTAGTAGAAAGGAAAGTCATCAGTACCATCAAAATGAACAGCTTTTGCTTTCCTTACATTAAATGGAATACAGCAAGACAGTACAGTTGTGTACACTTACCATAAATGTAGATGTTAGAGTATTATTCACTGCTGCAGTCATCACTTGTCGGGTTATCCCTGCTGGGTGGCCCTCGGCTGGCCTGAATACCAGAGTAAGGAATTTCCCTCCTGCATCAGCTTGTCTAGGTACAAAGACTGATGTCAGGTCATTAGGGCTATAAAGACAGCCAATGTCATTACATCAGTTTTTCTTGCCCCCAGTAGGTTATGAGGCCCCAAGGAGGAGGAATTTAAGGGGGAAGGCAGGAGGGAAACAGGACTGCAATAGTCAATACACCCGATCTACATTTTTGGTTAAGTGTAGATAACTACTATGTGCTTAGTGTTTCACTGTTGCAGTCACCACTTGTGGGAGGATTCCCAAAGCGGAGAAAAAGGGTGGAGGAAGGAGTATAGGAATTAAAGGCAAGCACCATATTAAGGGGATGCCAGCATGGCCTGCAGGACTACAGATCTAAAGGTTGCCCTGGTTTTGAAGAATGTAGCCACCTGGTAGCACTTGGTGAATCTGTGTATGGATGTCCAGGTGACAGCTTCCAAAATATCCTTAGTTGGAGCCCCGCTGAGGAAAGCAGTGAAGTAGAGGCTGCTCTAGTGGAATGAGATCCAATAGACTTGGGAAGACTTTTCATGAAAGGAGTAACAGAAAGGGATGCAATGAGAGATCCATTTAGAAATGTTCTGTTTGGAAATGGGCTTACCCTCTGCACAAAGAGAGGAACCAAAAGTTGGTCAGATTTCCTGACTGATTTGGTCCTATCCAGTTAATCTCTCAATTCTCTGTGTACGCCAAGGGTATGCAAAATTCTTGACCCTTTATTTTGGGGGGTTGGGAAAGAATGTAGGGACATGGACGGCCTGGTTGCCTGTAACCTCAGAGACCACTTTAGACAAAGGAGGGGTTGGTCCTGAGAGACACCCTGTCAGCATGGAAAATAATGAAGGGCTGAATGGCCATAAGCATCTGGAGTTCAGAAACTCTCCTGACTGAGGTGATGTCCAGCAAGAATGCAGTTTCCCCAAGAGAGGCACTTTAGGTCAGCTGAAGCAGCTGGCTCAAAAGGAGACTCAATTTTTCCAGGACAAAATTAGATTCCACGCTGCAGCAGGGGGTCTGATGTGTGCCACCTCCATAAGGAACATTTTTAACAGGTGTTGAGAAAATATAGGCTAATTCAATTGGACCAAGGCAGGACTAGTCTTCCATCAAGATACATATCTCGGCTAAGACCATCCCTGTTCTAGGAGCTCTGCCAGGTAGTCCAGAACCAAGGGCAGAGTGGCATGGGAGCTGTTGATGCCCTTGTTGTGTTACCAGATAGCAAGTCTTCCATTTGGCTGAGCAGGATTTTCTGGTGCTGGCCTTTCTGGCCTCGAGGTTTAAAACCTGCCTGAAGGCTGTAACGTCATCCGCCTTTGGGGCATTAGTCAAGTGGACAGCTTGAGAGTAGGGAGGTTTGGATACAGTACTCTCCCTTTCTCCCGAGTTAGGCTTCCTGAGGGGGGCAGGTTCATGAGAGGCTGTTTGGCCAGACTGAGGAGCAAGGGGTACCAGTGCCGTCTTCAGCAGTCTGGAGCAATGAGAATAACCTTTGGTCCTTCCTCCCTAATCTTAATTACCCTGGGGATCAGGGTTTGGGAAGCGTACACAAACCAGTTTCCCCATCTGGGGTTGCAAAAAGGTCTATGCTTGGGTTCCCCCAGTTTCAAGTGACGAGGAAGATCCTTCTGTGCAGCTGCCACTTGTGGGATCCAGGCGGCTTCTGCTTAGCTGCTCTGCCAGGGTGTTTTGTTTCCCTGGGATATATCGAGCTATTAGGTGCAGTCCCAGATTTGCACAGCTAAGCAACATAGGGGGTAAGAGCGAGTTCCCCCCTGCTTGATGTACCACATTACTTTTGTATTCTGTCTTAAGAGCACGCCTGGTCTCAAGTTCTTTGAAAGCTAGGACTGCCCGGTGCATTGCCAACATCTGTTAGGTTAATATGGAAGTCCTGAATCTCCTGCTCCCAAATGCCCTGAGTGCACATACTCCCTTGGTGTGCCCGCCAGGCTGAGAAGTCTGTAGTGATGGTCGGGCCCTGTGGGAGAATAAAGGGTAGGCCCTTGTTTAGGGTACATGCCTCTGGCCACCATAAGAGCTCCTTCTTTAAGCAAGGAATCTGGGTCAGTTGGTGTTCTAGTGACTGAGTGCTGGCACCAGAGGTTCCTGAGGTACCACTGTAGTTTCCTCATGTGTAGGCTGGCTATGGGTACCAGCAGAATGCCGGAGGCCATGTACCCCTGCGCTTGAAGAAATTTCCATACTGTGAAGTGCATCCTGCCTTTGTGAAGTACGAGTGGAGGAAACTCTGCTTCTCCTGAGGGAGGGAGGCTGTTTGGAGTAGGTGCGTCCCGTAGAGCTCCCAGGAAGGTTAACCTTCTCGTTGGGAGCAATTGGGACTTCTCTTGGTTGATAGTGAAGCCCAGAGAGGATAGGAGAATTTAAACAAAAATGAGGGCCTGCAGGAGTCCCTCCTTGGTGTCTTCCTGAAAGAGGCAGTCATCCGGGTAGGGGTAAATCTGAATGCCCTTCTGTCTGCAAAAGGCAATGACAGGAACCAAGCACTTGGTAAAGACTATGGGAGTAGTGGATAAGCCAAAGGGCAGAGCAGAGAGCTGAAGCGTAGGAAACTCCTGCAGGACTTTCTTATAGGAATATGGAGGTAGGTATCCTTCAGATCTAGAGTCACTAGCCAAGCATGTGGCATGAACATCGGTCAAGTGTGTGTACGGTCAACATTTTGAATGTTGGTACCAGGAGGGACAGATTCAGAGTGGATAGGTCTAAAATGGGGAGCCAGGTGCCCTCCTTTCTGGGTACCAGGAACAGTCGGACTTTTCTGGCCTGTTCCTTTGGTACAGGTTCCACAGTGCCTTGGGCATAACGCTTTTGTATTTAACAGATTGCTTCTGCCCTCTGATTTGCTGGTACATCTGAGAAGCCTGAGTATCTGGTGCTTTCTTTGAAAGAATCTGTATCCACTGGTAATTTTTAGGACCCATAGATCTGAGGTGATGGCCTGCCAATTTTCTAGGAAGAGGGAAAGTCTTCCTCCCAGTCTCTCTCGGGGGTTGTGGGGCAGTGGAGGTGTAGAGTCATTGTGAGTCCTTGAAGGGAGGGGGCTTAGAACTCCCCTGCCTAGGCGTTGCAGTGGTCCATTGGCAGATCTCTGCTGGCCTTGTGACTGGTGCCTGGTAGGTCTGTCCCTGCATGCCTTCCTCTGGACAGGCTTTGTCAGAGTAGGAAAGGACCAATGCTTTGTGGGGAAGTTCCTTCAGGTCTGCACAGACTTTGTTTTGTCTTCCATTTTCTTATACTCCTCAGCTTAGAGTCCAAACAGCTGGTCCTTATCCAGAGGGGCATCTAACAATCTGGATGGAAAGGTTGTTCCCTTAACCAGACGTGCCTTCTTGATCACACAGCCATTGACTGTGGTCCTGCTGGAAGCCTCCAAGGCATCAAACCCACAATGCAGGGAATGTTTGGCTACCTGGGAGCTGGAAATTATATGATCCGCTAGTTCCCTGGTACTACTACTGTCTGGTAGGGTTGAAATTCCAGTACAATTTTGCTGGTATTTCAGCATATGGAATTGACAATTCAGGGCCCTAATGGATAGGGTAGCCGAAGTGTAGGCTTTTTGGCCTAATCTATCTCAGTCAGCTGGAATGGGATTTTGAGAGGAACTAGCCCTATCCCCCTTAGGCCACTGAGTAATGACCTCTGGGTCAGCTGTTGAGTTTTTAAAGATACTTGTGGGTGTCTTGCACTCTGGCTTCCTGGGAGCAGGTGGGAGAGAGTCAGGGGTGAGTGCAGACTCCAGAAAGACATCTTCAACCACATTCCAGATACAGGGAATGGTCAGAGGTTTATGTTGTGGCAGGTCAAGGAACTCTTGTTTCTTGAGGATAAGCCTGCACATCCCAGTGGAAATGTTCCCTGAGGGAATTTAAAGTTTCCCCGAAAGAGGCCCTCAGGAGGGTAGCAGCAGGAATAGGGTCTTCAGCTTTAGAATCCTCAAATGCTGCAAATGGTTGGTCTTCAGTGTCAGAATCTTCTAGTTCTGATCCTTCTAAGTCCTGGTCAGAAAGAGCCTGAGAAGTCTTTTCCATTTAGCTGGGGTGGCTTAGGTAGGCTGGCTTCCTCTAAGAGTGATTAAATCCTCTGCCATTCTGAGCAGCTGGTGGGACTGCGTGACAGGCTGGAAGGAAGTTGGTGGCTGGGTCCCTAGGGATGGGGTCTTTTTAGTAGTAGTCTGTCTTGGGCCTAGAGAATTCAGAGACCTAATACAAGGTTAGCTTAACCGGTGGCATCTGCCTGGCATCAGAAATGTCTCTGCAGAAGCTGGTGCCTGCAAAGCACCTCCAGGCCCAACATCCTGGCAGAGGAAGGCTGGCCGACTTCAGACCAAGCCGTCCATGGGTCTAACTTTTTTCTTCATCTTTTTTCTAGGTAATTCCACAGCCGCCTGACTGACCAAAGCCATACCACGATGAGAAAAAAAGTTGCCGAAATGTCTAGCTACAACTTCATCTCTTCTAATAGTTCTAGCATTAAAGAGAACACACAACCGACATCCAGGGACATAGTGGTTGGGGCCTAGGCAGGTGATGCAGAGGGAATGAAGGTCTCTGTGTGGGATCAGTTTTCCATAACAGAGACCATCTGACTTTCTCAGACATCGGATAAGAGCAAGAAAAGTTTCCCCAATAGGGTACTTGGCTTTAGATGGTTTCTCCCTCACTCTGGCAATGGCCAACCGACAAACCCAAAAACTGTTTCTGCTTTGGGATCCACAGCAAGAAAGACTGATGTAATGACATTGGCAGTCTCTTTTTACAGCCCTGATGACCCGACATCAATTCTGTACCTAGACAGCCGATGCAGAAGAGAAATCCTTTACTCTGGCATTCGGCCCGGCCGAGGGCTACCCAGCAGGGTTAACCCCGCAACTGAAGACTTCAACAGTAAAACACGAACATCTTACCTAGTTAACCAGCTGATCCAATACATTTTCCGATGCTGTATTGGTCTACACTGAAGAATGTAAATTATGATGCATGAAAATAGGGGCAAATAGGGGCAAACTTCAATGCAACCTAAAAGGGGAACTGAACATGACAATATTACACAGGAATCGTGTGTTCAGTCCTAACACATTAGAAAGATTTGAGAAAAACAGGTCCCAAACTAGCTTTACACTTTCAATTACATCACCAGGTCGCCATCCACCTTCCAATGTACCCATTAACCTTGTACTTCAGTTGATCTCACTATGTGGTACAGAGTCAAATACCCTTCCAATGTTCAAGTAAATTACATCCACAAGAAGTCCCATGTCTAAAGGCTCATACTGATAAAAATGTAATTACTGAGGCAAGATAGATTCTTTGAATCGATGTTGGTAAAGATGCCTACTGCATTTCCTCACCTAAGTTTTGCTAACCCTCTCAAAACACCTCCCCCCAGTGCAAGAGACTAACATGTCAAATTAAGCATAGTTTTCCCCCTTGAAAGCTTTAACTGGCATTTCTCCATACAACTGTGAGAAAATGTGCTTTTATGGGTTCTTGATACAGAAATCAATATTCAAAAAAAGCAGTTTAATCCATCTGTGTGCTATAGATCTGATCACCCTCAGTTCCCGCTCCAAAATATTTACTTATTTCTAGGCAATGTTTTACTGATGGGCGCTTCTGTCATTACACTGACTTGTCACTAAAGGCTGGACAACAAGGGTATTACAATAAGAGGTCTTTCAGGTGCCCAAATTCATTACAGGGCCCCAATGACCCTAACCCTACCAAACATGGGACTGAACATGGTAATGGTGCATGCTGGAGTGACAAGACATACCAGAGGGACATACTGAGGTCAGAACATCCCATGCATGTTGCAAATGCAAACCGGCTCCCCAAATACAATCTCACTTTCACCTCAAATGTCAAGATACAAAGAAAAAAGACAACTGGTTAGGTAACTGGTATCCTTCGTGAGGATCCAGTATGTGCCAGCATGGCATGACATGCTACAGTGCAGCTGGTTTTGCCAAGGATTGCCTGTACCCCTTGTTACAGGGCTCCTAAATAGCTAAAGCCTTTGCTGCCATACCATACCTTTTTATGCAGAGTCCAGCTGATATTCAACATATCAGTCCTGACATCCGATCACATTAAAGGTAACTCAATGCCAGAAGTCTATTAGAGGTAGTACTGCATATGGAAAACATCCACGTCTGCATAATTATTCTGTTAAAAGGAAAGTGGCACTCAATACCAAACAGATGCACTTTGGCTTCAGAATCGGTGGCAACTGTGGTGATGTCAAGTTTACCTTCCAAGTAGATCCCTAGAGCCTCACAAACTGAACTCTGAT
Organism: Protopterus annectens; assembly: GCF_019279795.1. Classification (NCBI taxonomy): domain Eukaryota; kingdom Metazoa; phylum Chordata; order Ceratodontiformes; family Protopteridae; genus Protopterus; species Protopterus annectens. The sequence goes on along the minus strand of NC_056744.1, from coordinate 76,444,778 downwards.
CCAAAACCACTCTAGATAGCAGCTTGTTACAGAACTTGTATCCACAGAAAACTTCATTAGACTCCAGCATTTTAAATTATCTCATCCATAAGAGGAACTGATTTTGGGCGACTGCCTTCAATAAAGCTAGAGGAGACAGCATTCTTGACCAGATTCTTATGACTGTCTCCTGCATTACTTCTCCAGTATCTCCACCCCCAGCGACGTCCGACCACCAGCTTGTGAATCTCCTTTAAACTCCCATAAGCTCTTACAATAAAACCCAACTAAAGTGAAAGGCACATTCGTAATCCACTATGAAATACAAAAATGCCCTTACAACTGTACCAGACAGTACAGTTGTGTACACTTACCATAAATGTAGATAAATGTAGATGTTTGAGTGTATTCACTGTTGCAGTCATTACATTTGGGGTAATCTGCTGGCAGGTTGCCCTCAGTCGGCCTGAATTCCATAGTCTTGGGTCCTGCTTCGGTTGCAGTCTTCTCTTCCATGACGTCAGGGGTATAAAACATGCAGCCAATGCCATTTTCTTTAGTGTTTCTTGCCCCCGATGTCAGTTGCCCCCAAAAATATAAACTTTACCTTCACCTACAAGCAAATACACCACATAGGTTGTAGAAGATAGTGAAGGAACGAAACTTTAGAATGACAGGGGGATGGCGGGAGGGTAACCTGGACTGCAACAGTGAATACATTCCAACATCTACATTTATGGTAAGTGTACACAACTGCACTATGTTCTTCGTGTTTCACTGTTGCAGTCATTACATTTGGGTAGAATCCCAAAGCTATGGTTGGGAGGCTGGAGCTAAACAGCATTAGGTGCAGCTATAAGGCCCTGCAGCACTGCAGTGGCAAAGCCTGCCCTGGACAGATTAGAGAGGCAAATGGTAATGCTTTGTAAAGGTGTGAACAGAACTCCAAGTAGCAGCCTCTAGAAAGTCTTTGGTTGGTACTCCTCTGAGAAAGGCTGCTGAAGTAGTTGCAGCTCTGGTGGAATAAGACCTAATGCCCTTGGGCACAGGTTTACCATTGTGTAAGTAGCAGAAACGGATGCAGTGGCTTATCCACTTTGAAATTGTCAGCTTTGAAATAGACATTCCTTCTGATCATGCAGCATATGACACTAATAATTGCTCAGTTTTTCTTAGAACTTTAGTCCTGCTCAAGTAAAATCTTAGCTGTCTGTGAACGTCCAAGGAATGCAGAATTCTCTCCCCTTTGTTCTGCGGATTTGGATAAAAAGTTGGCAGATGAATTGTTTGGTTAAGAGCCACACTGGAAACCACCTTAGGCATAAAAGTAGGATTTGTCCTCAAGACACCCTGTCCGGTAAAATATGATAAAAGGCTTTACAGCCATGAGGGCCTGTAGCTCTGAAACTCTTCTTGCTGAAGTAATTGCAAGTAGCAGAGCTGTCTTCCATAAGAACTTTATATCAGCGGTAGCAGCTGGTTCAAATGGAGGCAGGGTGAGTTTTTCCAACACATAATTGAGGTCCCATGCAGGTAATGGTGATCTTCTAGGGGGCCTTAAATTTTTTGGTTCCTCTAAGATACTGTTTTAGTAAAGGATGAGAAAACATTGGTGGCTGTGTTGTAATGAGCCGAAATGGCAGAGACATGGATTTTGATTGATGAGAAATACAGGCCTTTGTCAAGCATCTCAGTTAAGTATTTTAATATCCTATGAATATTTGGTTCTGCTGTATCAGTTCCTTGTGCTTTATTCCAAGCACAGAATCTCTTCCACTTGTCAGCATAAGATTTTCTAGTACTAGGCCTTCTGGCTTCCAAAATGACATCCATCACAGTTTTACTGAGAGGTGATTGTATGATTACATAATTAGCCATGCTGCCAGGTTTAGAGTTTGTAGTTGATTGTGCAGGATCTGATTGTTTTGCTGCGACAGTAGCTGTGGTGTTTGAGGCAAGGTCCACGCTGGGTATTGAGACAGTTCCTTAGGATTGCGTACCAGTATTGGCGGGGCCAGTCCGGGGCAATTAATATCTTTGGCTTCTCTTGTCTGACTTTTAGGAGGACCTTGGGTAGAAGAGGCAGAGGAGGAAAAGTCCTTGTGTAGAATCTTTTCAATTGATAATTTTGAGGACAGGCAAATAGATCTATGTCTGGGCTCCCCCATTTCTTGGTTATCATGATGAAGACTTGTGGATTTACTTTCCACTCGTGAGGATCCATAAGGTTTCTGCTTAAATGGTCTGCCAGTGTGTTTTGTTTTCCTGGCAGGAATTGAGCTTGAAGATGTATTTGGTAGGTCAAAAGCAGTGTCCCACAGTGTCATGGCTAATCTGCAAAGGGGGTATAACTGTGTGCCCCCTTGCTTGTTTACACAGCACATGACTGTGGTGTCCGTCTTTATCAGTAGTTGTCCTGGATGAAGCAAGTCCTTGAAGACCGTTGGGGCATTTTGTACAGCTAGCATCTCTTTCTGGTTGATATGTAGATGCATTTGTTTTGGTGCCCATATGCCCTGAATGAATCTTCCTGCCATGTCGGCCCCAGGTATAATCTGATGAGTCTGTCAAGGTTTGGCTGGCATGGGGTAGAGTGAAAGGCCGTACAATGTTTTGGTGACAGGCCTTTGCCCACCATAGAAACTCCTGTTGCAGGCAGGGAATGAGAGGAATCAGTTTCCAGACTGTGTGAATGTCGACTCCATAAACTTTTTAGGTACCATTGAAGTTTCCTCATATGCAGTGTTGCATATGGAATTAGGATGCAGGATGCCATGAAGCCCAGAGCCTGCAGAATTTGTCTTGCAGAAGACTGTGCTTTTGTTGCCATCAGTTTGAAGTAAGTAGTCAGTTGCCTTTGTTTGTCTGGTGTAAGGTAAGCCATCTGGGCAGTTGTATTCCAGCTTACACCCAGGAATGATATCTTTTGAGAGGGTACCAGTTGTGATTTTTCATTTACTGTGTACCCCAGGCATGTTAGAAGCCTTTTCACAAATGCCAGGTGTTGAAGTAGTGTGTGTCCTTGTCCTCTGCTTGAATGAGACAGTCGTCTAAGTAAGGATATTTTTGTATACTTCTTTGTCTGCAAAATGCAATTACTGGCGCCAGGCAAGACTCTGGGCGCAGTAGATCAGCCAAAGGGCAGTGCAGAGAATTGGTAATGCATTAAGCCAGCCTTGAATCTGAGGCATCTTCTGCACGATTGTCTTATTCGGACATGCAGGTATGCCTCTTAGGTCTAATGTCACCAGCCAAGCATTCTTGCCCAGCATGGGCAGAAGCTGCTGCAAAGTCAGCATTTTGAATTTTGGTACATCCAGGTACGTGTTCAAAATTGATAAATCCAGTATTGGCCGCCAGACCTTTCTGGGTACCAAGAACAGTCTTGAGTAAAAACCTTGTCCTTTTTCCTGTTCTGGTACTGGTTGAATGGCCCCCATATCCATGAGGGACGTAACCTGTTTGTGCCTCTGCCCATTGATTTTTGGGCAGATCTGGCCAACCGTTTGCCATTGGCAGAGTGTAGAAATGGAATCTGTATCCCTGTGATACTATGTTTAGCACCCTTTTGTCCTGGGTTATTAACTGCCAACTTTGGGCAAAAAGGTGCTAATTTTACCCCCAAGGGTGCTGTCAAAAGATAAGTGCTTAGTGTAGGCAGAGGGAAGTCATTGGGACGGTTTTCTGTAGGTTTGCACTTCATCTCTCCCTGATTTGGAGGTAGATGCGCCCCATTGCTTTGACCTGTATGAATCTTGCGCCTGGTATCTGGAACCCTTTGGGCATCTGGATTTGCCCCTATGAGCTCTGACACAGGAAAGGACAAATTTTTGTAGGCCAGTGTCTACTGAATCTTGGTGGCTGCACTTGTAAGAAGTCTTTAACAGTTTGCATAGACTTAGCTTTGTGTTCCATTTTCTTTAAAACCTCTTCTGCCTTAATACCAAACAGAGAATCATGCTGTAAAGGTGCATCTAGCAATTTAGCTTTAACATGACCAGGCAAATTTTGTTCCTTTAACCAGGCATGCCTGCTAATCACAGATCCAGTAACTGCGGCCCTGCAGGAGGCCTCTAAGGAATCAAAACCACATTGCAATATATGCTTTCCAACTTGTTCAGCTGCATGCAATAATTCCTGCAATTCTTTACTTTCTGCACATTCTGAAATCATTTTCTGTTTCAGCAATCCCATAACATGTTGTTGGTACTTAAGCATATGAAATTGACAGTTTAAGGCCCTGACTGCCAAGGTTGCAGATGTATAACCCCCTACCCCCCCCCCCATCTGTCTAGTGCCCTTGAATCTCTGTCAGAGGGGGTAGGGTTTTTTGCTGTTGAGGCCTTAACTCCCTTTGGACCCTGTGAAATAGTTTCAGGATCAGCAGCAGGGTTTCTAAATAAAAAATGTATGCGAGTCAGGGACCCTGTGCTTACTGGGAGCTGGAGGTAAGGAGTCAGGGGTCAAGCTGGACTCCGAAAACGCATCATCCATAATGTCTAAAACAGGGGGAATGGCTCAAGGCATGTGCTGAGGGAAAAGGAAATCCCTGAGCCACTTTTTTGATTCTGAGAAGTCTTTGACTCCCCCAGTGAAAATGCTCTCTCAAAGTATGCAAGGTTTCTCCAAATAATCCTCTGGAGGAGATGCAGATGGAATAGAATCCTCAGCATCAGAATTCTCATAGGGTGGTATAGATAATTCCTGATCAGAAGAGGAATCAGAAGAAATAGAAACCTGATCTGAAGATTCATAATCAGTGTCTTGCCTAGGCCTCTTATCTGGAGGGGGATGGGTACCCCCGATCAAGGTAATAGGTCTTCAGCCATTTTGATAATCTGTTTTTTAGGCATAGAGGCCTGAACACGTGGCTCAGGCATCGTTTTTTTTAGTTTTAGAAGTTCCCTTTGTCTTTGGTTTTGCAGCTGTCGTCGGTTTGATATATAAATATTGAGGTCTAAATACACCCACAGAAATGCTTCCGCTTCAGGCACCGCGCGGCAAGAAAGACTAAAGAAAATGGCGTCGGCGTCATGGAAGAGAAGACAGTAACCGACGCAGGACCCAAGACTTTGGAATTCAGGCTGACTGAGCAACCTGCCAGCAGATTACTCCAAATGCAATGACTGCAACAGTGAAACACGAAGAAAGTACATTTGTGTACCTACCATAAATGTAGATGTTAGACTGCATTCACTGTTGCAGTCATTACAATTGGGTTATCCTGCTGGCAGGCTACCCGCAATCGGCCTGAGTTCCAAAGTCTAAGTCCGGCGTCGGTTGCTGTTGACTCCTCCCTAACGTCAGTGCGCCAGGGGTATAAAAGATGCAGCAGATGCCATTTTCTTCAGTTTTTCATGCCCCAGATGTCAGGTGCCCCTAAAATGGTAGGCTCACTAATGCCAAAAAGCATGCATAACCAAAAAACAACTTTTCCTTCATCTACAAGCAAATACACCACATATGTTGTATAGAATAGAGAAGTACAGATAAGTCCCAGCAAGGAAAAGGGGGATGGAGGGAGGGTAACCTGGACTGCAACAGTGAATACACTCCAACATCTACATTTATGGTAGGAACATAACTGTACTATGTTAATAGTGTTTCACTGTTGCAGTCATTACAATTGGGTTGAATCCCAAAGCTATGGTTGGGAGGCTGGTGCTAAATAGGATTAGGAGAGGCTATCAGGCCCTGCAGAAAGTACAGTTTTGTACCTACCATAAATGTAGATGTTCGAAGATCCACATTGCTGCAGTCCTTACATATGGGTAGTCCGCTGTCCTCGGTCGGCCCGAATACCAAAGTATTAGGCTGACGTCGGTCAAGGCGCTTAAAACTGACATCAGGACGTCAGGGTACAAATGCGCATGACCGACGTCATATCCTCAGTCTTTTCTTGCCCCAGATGTCAGAAGGCCCTAAAAAGAAAGGCCAAAGCCAAAAGACAGCAAAAAACAACCAACCACCCCTGCACTAATCATATTTACAATATTTACAATATTCACAACCCAAACCACACAACCGCCTCTAACTACAGAGGGAAGGAGGGAGGGTAAATTGGACTGCAGCAATGTGGATCTTCGAACATCTACATTTATGGTAGGTACAAAACTGTACTATGTTCTTCATCTCACATTGCTGCAGTCCTTACATATGGGTAGAATCCCAAAGCAGAGGTAAGGGAGGATGGCAAAACTATAAAGCATTAGGAGCTGCCAAAATGCCCTGTAAAATTGCAGTGGCAAAACCAGCCCTAGATTTAGAGTAAAGTGGAAGGTGGTAATGCTTAGAGAAAGTATGCACTGAACTCCAAGTAGCTGCCTCCAAAATATCTTTAGTAGCCACCCCCCCTTAAAAAAGCTGTAGAAGTGGCAGTAGCCCTAGTGGAATGAGGCCTAATCCCAGCTGGAATCTCCTTACCATGATGGGAATAACAGAAAGCAATACAAAAACCAATCCACTTAGAAATAGTCTGTTTTGAAACAGGTTTGCCCTGAGAACCCAAAGCAAATGAAACAAACAACTGCTGAGACTTCCTGCACCCTTTAGTTCTGCTCAAATAATATCGCAACTGTCTGTGTACATCCAAAGTGTGCAAAATCTTTTCCCCTTTATTTTGGGGGTTTGCATAAAAAGTAGGTAAATGAATAGTTTGGTTTAAAGCCACACTAGAAACCACTTTAGGCATAAAGGAAGGGTTAGTACGCAAAGATACCCTATCCTTGTGGAAAATTAGGAAAGGCTCAACCGCCATAAGGGCCTGTAATTCAGAAACCCTTCTCGCAGAGGTAATGGCCAACAAAAAAACAGTCTTCCATGATAAATATTTCAACTCTGCAGTCGCTGCAGGCTCAAAAGGTTGTAGAGTGAGTTTCTCCAACACAAAATTGAGATCCCAAGCAGGCGTAGGAGCTCTACGTGGGGGTCTTATATTCTTTGCCCCTCTAAGGAATTGCTTAAACAAAGGATGAGAAAACAATGGTGGGTCACAGTCATAGTGAGCAGAAATTGCTGCAGCATGAACCTTAATAGAGAAGGACAAACCTTTGTCCAGTAACTCAGTAAGGTATTGAAGAGCCACACTTAAATTAGGTTTAGAAACATCAAAGTCCTTTGCTGTACTCCAAAATAAAAACCTCCTCCATTTATCTGCGTACACTTTCCTTGTACTAGGCCTTCTGGCCTCCAAAATAACATTCAAAACTCGTTGTGGAAGCTGAGACCCTCCAGGGTTTAAAACAGAATATGCCAGGCTGTTAGATGTAGAGAGTGAAGTTTGACATTGAGTAAATGACTGTTCTCCTGAGACAGCAGGTGAGGAATCAAGGCAAAGGCCATGGAGGCTCCCGTACCAGACTTCTCAGTAATGGGTACCAGTGCTGTCGAGGCCAATCCGGAGCTATTAAAATCATGTTTGGCTTGTCCTGTCTGACCTTCAGGAGTACCTTTGGGAGGAGAGGCAGAGGTGGAAAGGCATACACATGAAGATTGCTCCAATTGAATGAGAGAGCATCCACTTTCCAAGCTGTGGGATGAAACCTTTTGTGCAAAACTTTGGCAGCTGGTAATTTAGTGGAGAAGCGAACAGATCTATGTCTGGAGTTCCCCATAACACTGTCAATTTCTGAAATACATGAGGATCCAATTTCCACTCATGGGGATCCATAATTTGTCTGCTCAACACATCTGCTAAGGAGTTCTGTGCTCCTGGCAGAAACCTTGCCTGAAGATTTAGCTGTAAACTGAGAGCAGTCTCCCACAAAATCATTGCTTGTCTGCATAGAGGATAAGAATCGTTCCCCTTGCTTGTTGATGTACCACATGACAGTTGTGTTGTCTGTTAGAATCAACACCTGCCCTGGAAGAAGTAAATCCTTGAAAGCTATTAATGCAAATTGGACTGCTAACATCTCCTTCAAGTTGATATGTAGATGTTGAAGTCTGGCAGGCCACGTGTCTTGTACCCATTTTCCATTTAGATGAGCTCCCCAAGCTTTGTCTGAGGCATCTGTCGTTAGAATCTGACTCGCCTCTGGCCGGGTCACAGAGAGTCCCTTGTTTAGGTGACATTCCTGAGCCAACCACAAAAATTCCTTTTGAATGCAAGGTATTATCTGAATGACAGTGTCCATATCTTGGCAGTGCTGTGTCCATACATTTTTGAGATACCATTGTAGCTTCCTCATATGCAGTTTGGCATTGGGAAGTACCAGAATACAAGATGCCATGAACCCCAAGGCTTGAAGGACTGTCCTTGCAGTCAGCCTGGACTGACGAGACAATTGGTGGAAGTAAAGAGAAATTCTTTTGTTTGTCCGGGGTCAAAAAGGCCATCTGGGATGCTGTATTCAGTCTCACACCCAGAAAGCACATGTCCTGAGAGGGTACTAGACTGGACTTTATTTCGTTCACAGAATACCCCAGGCATCTTAACACTGCCATCACATACTGTAAATGATGAAGTTCGTCCTTTCCTTGGGCCAGAATCAGGCAATTGTCCAAATAAGGGTAGATTTGTATTCCTCTTAGCCTGAAGAAAGCTATCACTGGAGCCAGAACCTTCGTGAACACTCTGGGCGCAGTAGATAAGCCAAAGGGCAATGCAGAGAACTGATAGTGAGAAGTCCCAGCCCGAAAACGCAGATACTTCCTGCAACTGAGCCTGATAGGAACATGAAGGTAAGCCTCCTTGAGATCCAGAGTCACCATCCAGTGATCTTTGCCAAGCAGAGGTAAAAGCTGTTGTAACGTCAACATTTTGAACTTGGGAATGTCCAGATATGTGTTGAGGATAGATAAATCCAAAATTGGTCTCCACGTGTTCCCTTTCTTTGGTACTAGAAACAGCAAGAATAAAATCCTAGGCCCACCTCTGGCAGAGGGACCGGTTGTATGGCCCTTATTTGAAGTAGTAGAGAAATTTGTTTGTGAGCCTCTAGTCTTTGCTGAGGAGGAACGTCCGGCATGCCTTTGAAAGGAGGCAAGGTATGGAAATAAAACTTGTAACCTTGGTGTATGATATCCAATACCCATTTGTCTTGGGTAATCAAATTCCAATTTTCCTTGAAGTGTGCCAACCTTCCTCCCAAAAGTGCTGCCAGGCAAGAAGGATCTGGCAGCTGAAAAGGTAGGTCATTGGGCCTGTTTACGAAAGGACTGGCCCCTGCCCTCACCCGAAGATTGTGCAGGTGAACTCCCTGTTCTAGGTCTGAAAGAACTCTGAGCTCTGCCCCTACCACGTCTAGATCTACCCCTAGACTGAGAATCATAAGGATACGTCCACCCCCTTAGCAGGCCAATTCCTACTAAATTTCGGAGGCTGAACTTGCAAAAAATCTTTAACAGCCTGCATAGACTTAGCCTTGTCTTCCATTTTCTTCAAGACTGACTCCACAGGTGAACCAAACAACACATCAGACTGCAAAGGAGCATCCAAAATCCTAGTCTTAACATGGTCAGAAAAATTCTGATCCTTCAGCCAGGCGTGCCTGCGAAGAACTGAACCAGTGGCAGCCACCCTAGACTAGGCCTGTACAGCATCAAAACCACATTGTAATGAATGCTTACCCACCTGTTCAGAGACATGCACCAAATCTTGTAATTCTTTACACTCAATGCCTTCCGCCAGAGCATCCACCTTAGACTTCAATTGAGAAAGAAGAAAGTTTTGATATTTCAACATATGAAACTGGCAATTCAAAGCCCTCATAGCTAAGGTAGAAGATGTATAGACCTTCTTTCCTCATCTATCCAAAGCTCTGGCCTCTTTATCTGGAGGAACCGGATTTTTTACAACAGAGGCCTTGACACCCTTAGGTCCCTGACTAATAGTTTCTGGGTCCGCCCTAGGACTCTTATAAAGATATTTATGAGCCTCAGGCACCCTGTAATACCTATCCGGTTTAACAGGAGCAGGAGGCAGAGAATCAGGATTAAGTGAAGCCTCTGCAAACACATCTTCCACAACATCCAGAGCAGGGGGTATAGCCAAGGGCCTATGTTGGGGTAAAAGCAAAAATTCCCTAAGCCTTTTCCGGGAATCAGAGAAGTCCTGACCTTCCCACTTAAAATGTTCCCTCATAGAATGAAGTGTCTCTGAAAAAGAAAAATCCTCTGGAGGAGAAGCAGAAGAATTAGAATCATCTGCATCAGAATCAGAATAAGGAGAGTACTCCTGCAAGTCTTCAGCCGAAGACTCTGAAACATCCGAAGCCTGCTCAAAACTTCCCAACTCTGGCTCCACCCTAGGCCTCTTATCAGGAGGGGGCAAAGAACCTCTAATCAGAGTAATCAAATCTTCTGCCATTTTAAGCATGTGCTTCTTGGGCACAGACGCTGCTGAACTAGGAGTGACACCAACAGAAGCTAAACCTGGCCTGCCTCTGGGAGAAGCCTTGGAAACAGAAGGAGAGGGCCTAACCACCCTAGGAAGGGAGGGGAGTACAGTAACCTGAGAAGCCCCTTCAGCCTGACCTGCCTCCTGAGAGGCCACATCCTGCAATATCAAAGTCTCACCCTGAGACTCCAGAGAAGCCTCCGTCGGAACCACCGGTTCCACTGAAGCCTCTAAAGAACCGGCGTCCGGAACGGACGACTCATCTTGCCTGGGTTTACCTGTTTTGTCTTTGCGCTTCTTCGTAGAAGCGGACGCCGGAGAATCCGACGGCATATTATAATTGCACCGCTTCCCGAAGACCAGCCTGGCACAGTCTAACCTTCGCTTAATAGTGCGCTTATTGAACCTAGCACAAAAGCGACACCCAACAACGTCGTGCTCAGGCCCCAAACAAGGAATACACAAAGAATGATAATCCCTATGCGGTATCTGTTTCCCACAAGAAATACAGTTATTCACTTTTTCTGACATCCGGTAAAACACTGAGGCAAGAAAAAACCAAAATATTCCCCAACGGGGTACTTAGCCAACTTGGATTCGGTCTGAAACTCCGAACTCGAAAAATTTCAGAATGCCGAACGGCACTTGCAACGCTGCTTCTGCATCAGACCATGCGGCAAAAAAGACTGAGGATATGACGTCGGTCATGCGCATTTGTACCCTGACGTCCTGATGTCAGTTTTAAGCGCCTTGACCAACGTCAGCCTAATACTTTGGTATACGGGCCGACCGAGGACAGCGGACTACCCATATGTAAGGACTGCAGCAATGTGAGATGAACATCTGCAGTGGCAAAGCCTGCCCTGGATTCAGAATACAGAGGTAAGTGATAGTGCTTTGTAAAAGTATGCACTGAACTCCAAGTTGCAGCCTCTAAGAGGTCTTTGGTTGGTACTCCTCTGAGGAAGGCTGTTTGAAGTGGCTGCTGCTCTGGTGGAATGTGACCTAATGCCCTTAGGCACTGATTTGCCATGCTGTGAATAGCAGAAATGAATGCAGTGGCCTATCCACTTTGAAATAGTCTGCTTTGAGATAGGCTTTCCTTGTGATCCTGCAGCATATGCTACTAGAAGTTGTTCAGTCTTTCTGAAAGCTTTGGTTCTGTCCAAGTAGAAGCGTAGCTGTCTGTGAATGTCCAAAGAATGCAGACGTCTCTCACCCTTATTCTGTGGGTTTGGGTAAAAAGTTGGCAAGTGAATCGTTTGATTAAGGGCCACACTGGTCACTACCTTAGGCATAAATGTAGGGTTTGTCCTCAGAGAAACCCTGTCAGGATGGAAAATGATAAAAGGTTCCACAGCCATGAGTGCCTGTAACTCGAGACTCGTCTAGCGGAGGTTATTGCTAGGAGCAGAGCTGTTTTCCAGAATAAGAATTTTATATCAGCTGCAGAGGCTGGCTCAAAGGGAGGCAGTGTAAGTTTTTTCCCCAGACATAGTTGAGGTCCCATGTAGGTATTGGTGCTCTCCTAGGGGATCTTATGTTTTTGGCCCCTCTGAGGTACTGCCTTAGTAATGGATGAGAAAAAAATAGGTGGTTCTGTATTGTAATGAGCTGAAATGGCAGAGCCATAAATTTTAATGGATGAAAAGGAAAGGCCTTTATCCAGCATCTCAGTTAAGTATTGCAAAATCTGAGGAATATTTGGAACAATTATGTCAATACCTTGTGCCTGGTTCCAAGCACAGAATCTCTTCCATTTTTCTGCATAAGATTTTCTGGTGCTAGGCCTCCTAGCCTCCAAAATAACATCCATAACTGCTTTAGAAAGAGGCGAGTCTTGAATGGCTACATTATCCGCCACACTGCCAGGTTTAGGGTCCAGAGTTGGCTGTGCAGTACAGTATCTGACTGTCTTGTTGAGTCAACAAGTGAGGGATTTGAGGTAGTGTCCAAGCTGGGCATTGGGACAAGCTCTTTAGGATTGGGTACCAGTGCTGGCGGGGCCAGTCTGGGGCAATCAGAATCATTTTTGGCTTCTCTTGTCTGACCTTGAGGTGGAGAAGCAGAGGAGGAAAGGCATATACTGTTAGGTTTTTCAAGCTGAAAGATAGAGCATCCACTTTCCATGCTTGCTTGTGATAAGTCTTTGTGCAGAATCTTTGTAGTTGGCAATTGTGAGGAGAGGCAAGTAGGTCCATGTTCGGGCATCCCCAGTTCCTTATGTTGAAGACTTGTGGATCCAATTTCCACTCGTGGGGATCCATTAGGTTTCTGCTTAGTTCGTCTGCCAGAGTATTTATCCTTCCTGGCAGGAATTGTGCTTGCAGATGTACTTGGTAAGTCAATGCTGTGTCCCATAAGTTCATGGCTAGTCTGCAGAGGGGGTAGGAATGTGTGCCCCCTTGCTTGTTTATGTACCACATGACTGTGGTATTGTCCGTCTATCAGTAGTTGTCCTGATGAAGTAGATCCTTGAAGGCTGTCAGGGAATTTTGAACTGCTAGCATCTCTTTTTGACTGATATGTAGATGCATTTGACTTGCGGACCATGTGCCCTGAATACATCTTCCTGCCATATGGGCCCCCCCCCAGGCATAATCTGATGCATCTGTTGTCAATGTCTGCCTGGCTGTGGGCAAGGTGAATGGCTGTCCCGTGTTGTGGTGACAGGCTTTTGCCCACCATCAAAACTCCTGTTGCAGGCAGGGAATGAGGTTCATAGGTTCATAGGTTCATACTAGGCTATCTGCCCGAGGGCATTTACAAGCCTAGCCCATAGTTTTGTGGCTTACGCCACCCCTTTAGTATGGGGAACTATACCCATTATTTTGCTGTGCCTCTGTTGAGCAGTGACACTGAGGTAATCCCTGGGGTATATCTGCGATCTCCCATCCATTGGTCAAGATTTCTCTTGAACAAGGCCAGCGAGGTGCTCTGCCTCACATATACCGGGATTTTATTCCACAGCATAGGGAGTCTTTGGGTGATGAATCTATCCCTCCAGCACGTCCTATTAATAGCCGTGTCGAGGTTTAAGTCTCCGCCCTTGTGGCTCTGACGGATCTAGATTTTTGAGGTGAAGCATATTCATCAAATCTGGGTTTGACATGGCCTTGTATGTTAGGCAAAGGTCACCTCTGAGCAAGCGGTGCGACTGAATAGAGCTGGAGTTCTTTCAGTCGGGCAGCATAGGACAGATGTTTGAGACCCTTTATCCTTTTGGTGAGGAACTTTGTGGCCTCTCCAGCTGCTGCAAGTGTCGGGTCAGATACATTCGAATGGGGCATTGTACTCAATCATTGGTCTGATGAGTGATGAGTATAGGGAGACTATGACCTCCCTTGATCTAGATGAGAATCCCTTCATGATAAGGTGGGCAATGTAGAAGGTCTTCCTAACTACTTCAGCTACATGGGTGTCGAATGACAGACTACTATCAACCTGGGTCCCCAGGTCCCTGATAACTTCTTCTGTACTCAGTGGATTGCCACCTATTTGGTAGCTAGGGGTAACCTTGTTTTTCCAAGGGTATGACTATGCATTTTTTGGAATTTAACTTTAGGCCATGGCTCTGGCACCAGTTATTCGTTTCTGTGAGACCCTTCTGAAGGATATCTGTGTCAGATGTGTTTTCTACTATGGCCCAGTTTGCAGTCATCTGCAAACTTTGTCAGCCATAACCCTCCTGTGTTTGCTTGTACTGGAAAAGTAGATGCCAAACAAGAGTGGGCCCAGGACTGAGCCCTGTGGTACACCACTTGTGACAGGCTTTGAGTCTGACATGGCGCCAGCAACTCTGACCCTGTGGGTTCTGTCACTCAGCCAGTTTGCAACCCATCTTGTGATGTATGGGTTAACATTTAAGCTGATGAGTTTTTCAATGATACCCGAGTGGGGTATTGTATCAAAGGCCTTCGCCAGATCGAGGTAGGCTGTATGGACTGCCTTTCCCTCATCAATGGCTTTGGTGACTGTTTGAAAAAGTCAACCAAGTTTAGAAGGCATGATCTGCCTTTGACAAAGCCAAACTGGGATGGATCCAAAGTCTGCAAATTCCCTATGTCTTTATTTATGAGGTCCATTATGATCCTCTCCATGGCTTTGCAGATAAGGCTTGTCAAGCTAATGGGCGGTAATTTCCAGGGTCGGTGGAGGCACCGCCTTTGTGAAGTGGTACCACAGTTGCAGTGCGCCACTCCTGGAGTGCGTATCCAGAGGTAAGACTATGATTAAACAGCTGTCCTAGCTGTGGGTTTAATTCCTCGTTGAGTTAAGTGGAGCACACAGCCGGGGACACCATCAGGTCCCATGGATGCTGTGTTTTTGCTTTGGAGAGAGCAGTTCTCACTTGGGCGTTGGAGATGTTTGGGGGCTGCAATCGCTTGGTATAGATATCTCTCCTTTTGGGGGGGAGAAGTTTGCACTGAACCTGTCAGCCAGTATGTTGGCAATGTCTGTAGGATCAGTAATCTTCACATCATTTTGAACTAGTTCTGAGCATATCTGGGAGTTTCCTCCCAGGTTTCTAACATAGCTAAAGAAGGCCTTATGATTGTCTTTTGAGTCTTTAGCTATTTTTCTCTCAAAATTTGCTTTGGATGATTTTATGAGAGCTCTTAGTTTTTTACTTATAGTGATCAAGGGTGTCTTACCTTTTAAGGATTTTGCTCTATCTTGTAGTAGCTTCCTCCTTTTGTTGTAGAGTTTATGGCTGGGGTCCACCAGAGTGGACGCTTGCCTTTGGTACAAAGAGTCTTTGTTTTGCTTGGGATTGCCTTATCCATGCAGTCCTGCAGGTGCTGGTAGAAGGCATTTGTAAGTGATTCAGCGGCTTGAGTACTGTTTTCCGTCGGCTCTGGGGCCTTAAAGGAGACCACACTAGTCTTTAGAAGTGTGAAGTCGGCTTTCGAGAAGTTCTTTACTGTGGTCTTTTTTATTTCAGGTGGGGGTGGGATGAGGACCTCCAGCGAGATTAGTTTGTGATCTGATCTCACCAGTGAGGGGTATACTTCCGGTGTTGAACATTGTGCTCCCATGTTCGTGATGATGAGATCAAGTATGTTTCTCCTCTTGTGGGGATGGTGACTAGTTGTTCCATGGCATTTGAGTTTATGAATTCCAGGAACTTTTGGGCTAGGGTGTTTGGGCTTGAGTAGTGTTCCCAGTCTATATTAGGGTAATTGAAGTCACCTAGTATGATGGTGTTTGGTGATACATTTATCCCTCTAGTGTTTTCAGGAAGGCCATGTGAGGTTCCTGAGTTTGTGAGGGTGGCCTGTAACATGCTACAATTTGCAGAGCAGTCTTGCCTATGGTTAATTGCACCTGGATGGTCTCCGATGCATCGTGCGTTGCCACCAGTCTTGAGGTGTGGGTGTCTTTGATGAATATGGATACCCCCTCCTTTCTTGGTATTGTCCGGATTTTGGGTCCGAAGCATGATAAGAGGTAAAACCTGATAGTGCTGGGGTGCTCTCAGGAGCCTTGAACCAGGTTTCTGTCACTGCACAGACATCGATGTTCTCCATACTGAGAAGGGCCTCGAGTGCGTGCATTTTGAGATTTAGACTTCTGGCATTGAGCAGCATTACCCTTAGTTTTTTCCTTTTTTTGTGTTCTAGGGTGGTAGGTTTAGAATTTGAGCCTTGCCTAAAAAAGGCACTATGGGGGTGGCAAGAGCCTTTGCCAATATCCGAATCCCAGGGTGACAGGTGCAAGCCGTCCCTTATGAGCAGCATGGCTTGTCCAGCATGTCATCCCAGGCAGACAGACATTGGATCCCCTTTGAATGACACCAGAGTTTAAGCCAATTGTTAAAGCTGATCATCTTATCTCTGTATTGTGGCATCATTCTTGGTGAAGGTAGGATACTGCTCAAGGTCAGGGTCATACCTGCCTGGGCTACATAATCAGAGAGCTCCTCAATGTCTCTTTTCATGTAGTCCAAGGAGTGCGTCTCAGGTCGTTTACACCAGCGTGGACAATGACTGAGTCATATTTGTACCTGCTGTTGAGAGACCTGAGTGCTTGCGTTATGTGGCGGATTCTAGCGCCCGACAGGCAGCTTACTGTGACCTTCTCCTTACTCAGTCTGGTGAGCGGGACGTCAGTGTGTCTGACTATGGAGTCACCAATGACTAGTGTGTCTGGCATTGTGTTTGGCCTTAAGGGCTGTGACTGTTTGACACTCTGACTGTGAGGTCTATGTGTTGCAGGTGTTGTGTTCTGAGGTGGTGGTTGTTTGGGTGTCTGCTTTGGTGGCCTCTGCTGTTTTGGTAGATTTTTGATCAGAGCCCCGAGTATGTCTTTGTGTGTTTATGTGTATGATTTGAGGTTGTGATGGTACTATGTGAGACTGGGTCTATAGTGTGTGTGGTAACCTTCTCCTCCTGACTGGTCTTGCCAGTCCTATGTTGAGAGAGCTCAGCCTCCAGTTTGGCCGTATAGTTGCAACTCTCGCATGTATTTGTGTTTTGTGGGAGGAGGAGAGGGTTGTCTGTGTACATGAGGCAATTGTAACATTGCCTCAATATTCCCAGGTTCACCAGCTGAGCAGGAGAGGACACTAGCAACTGATCCTCGACATGCTAGAAGGACTAGACAAAAAAACTTTAAAAGAGATTCGGGGGCGTGGTGACCGAGAAATGGGGTTTGCCTTTTGGGGTGCTATCTATAAGAGTGCCGTATCAAGGTAATAAGTACTGTAGGAGCAAGTGCTAGGTTTAACAGATAGAGAAAAGTCTACTTGGAGTCAAGTAGAGATGATCTTTTAGGTATTAGAGAAAGTGCTAGTAACAGGGATGCTTAAAGGTAAGATTGAAAAGAATGCACTCTGCAGTGTGCACTAGAGAAGTTAGATATGAAAGTAGGTAACTTGAGTTTTCCCTGTTTAAAAGTTAAGGTTTAGTGGAGAGTTACTATTTTTAAAACAGCAAGATGGACTGAAAGGGTGGTTACTTTTGTATTTTGGTACTATGAAATACTGTAGGATGGCCAATAAATTTAAATAATTGAAGGGGTGGGATTTCAAAAGTGATGGTTTTGTGATTACTCACATAAGCCAGTGAAAGTAGAGAGAAATGAGATATATGGTCAGATTAACATAAGAGGCGGGCAACTAGAAAGACAGTGGTATTTAACAAGACAACTTAAATGGGTAGGAGGGAGGGGAAAAATTCTGCCTGACTCAGAACAGAGAGAGCTGTGGTCTCTTTTGAAGTTTTAATATGCTGTTAAGCAGAATGCAAGCAAAACACAAGGTAAAGAAAACAAACTACAGTATTCAAAATATAGAAAGGCAATACAGAAATACAAAAAATAACAGCAAACTAACCTTTCCTTCACAGCAAAGTGTAGCAGAGTCTGGATGAGCCTTTCTGGTAATTATTGTTTCCAGGGTGTGGCAATGTTGAGTCCAAACACTTTTTAGATACCATTGAAGTTTCCTCATATGCAGTCTTGCATACGGAATTAGCAGAATGCCATGAAGCCCAAAGCCTGCAGAATTTTTCTTGCAGATAACTGGGTCTTTGTTGCCAACATTCTGAAATTAGTCAGTTGTCTGTGTTTATCTTGCGTGAGAAGCCATCTGGCCAGTTGTATTTAAGCTTGCACCCAGGAATCTCTTGAGAGGGTACGTGTTTTGATTTCTTTTCATTTACTGTGTACCCTAGGCCTGCTAGTAATGTTTTTACAAACACCAGATGCTGTAGTAGAGTGTGTCATTGTTCTCTGCTTGAATAAGGCAGTCCAAGTAAGGATATATTTGAATTCCTCTGTCTGCAAAAAGCAATTACTGCTGCCAGGCACTTTGTGAAGACCCTGGGCACAGTAGATAAGCCAAAGGGCAGTGCAGAGAATTGGTAATGCATTGAGTCAGCTATAAATCTGAGGCATCTCCTGCAGGATTGTCCGATTGGGACATGCAGGTATGCCTCTTTTAGGTTTAAAGTCACAAGCCAAGCCTTCTTGCCCAGCATGGGCAGAAGCTGCTGAAGAGTTAACATTTTGAATTTTAGAATGCCTAGGAATGTGTTCAGGATAGACAGGTCCAGTATTGGTCTCCAGGTTTTGTCCTTTCTGGGCACCAAGAATAGCCTTGAGTAAAATCCTTGTCCCTGCTCTTGCTGTGGTACTTGCTGAATGACCCTCATGTCCATGAGGGATGAAACTTGTTTTTGTGCCTCTGCCCGTGGCAGGTCTGGCATACAGTTTCGCCTTAGCAGGGTGTGAAAATGGAACCTGTAGCCCTGGGATATGATATGCAAGACCCATCTGTCCTGGGTGATGATATGCCAATTTTGAGCAAAAAGTGCTAGTTTCCCCCCCAAAGGAGCTGCCAGAAAATAAGTGCTTGGTGCTGCCAGGGGAAAGTCATTGAGACTTTTTTCTGTATGGCTGTGATTTTTCTTCTCCGCTTTTGGAGGTTGAAGCACCCCATTGTTTAGGCCTGTAGGAGCCTTGGGGCTGTGATCTGCCTCTGGGGCATCTGGTATCTTCCTCTTTGTGGCCTGCCTGATATTAGAAATGACCAATTCTTTTGTAGGCCAGTTCCTGCTAAATCTGGGAGGCTGTACCTGTAAGAAATCCGTGACTGTTTGCATAGATTTAGCTTTGTCCTCCATTTTCTTCAAAACCTCTTCTGCTTTAACACCAAACAAGGTATCATGTTGCAATGGAGCATCTAACAATTTTGCTTTAACATGATCGGGCAGATTCTGTTTTTAACCAAGCACGTCTCCTAATGACAGAACCTGTAACAGCGGCCCTGCAAGACGCCTCTAGAGAATCAAAACCACATTGCAAAGTATGCTTTCCAACTTGTTCAGCTGCATGCAATAAATCCTGCATTTCTTTGTTTTCTGCACATTCTGAATTTGTCGACATTTTTTGTTTAAGCAGTGACATTAGATATTGCTGATATTTAAGCATATGGAATTGACAATTTAAAAGCTCTTACAGCCAAGGTAGCAGAAGTATAAATCTTTCCCCCCCCCAATCTGTCCAGGGCCCTTGAATCCCTATCAGAAGGTATAGGGTTTTTTGCAGTGGACGCCTTGACCCCTTTGGGACCCTGAGAGATTGTTTCTGGGTCGGCAGCAGGGTTTTTATAAATAAATTTATGTGAATCAGGAACCCTGTAGTATCTGTCTGGCTTAACAGGAGCTGGTGGCAAAGAGTCAGGAGACAGTCTGGACTCTGAAAATACATCATCTACAATGTCTAAAACAGGAGGAATAGCAAGGGGCCTGTACTGAGGTAATAAAAGGAAGTCTCTGAGCCTTTTCTTGGATTCTGAGTAATCTTGGCTCTCCCAGTGGAAATGCTCTCTCATAGTATGCAGGGTTTCCCCAAAAGAATAATCCTCAGGAGGGGAGGCTGAAGGAATAGATTTTTCAGCATCAGAATTCTCATAGGGAGGAAGAGAAAATTCCTGGTCAGAAGAGGAATCAGAGCAAATGGAAACCTGATCTGAAGATGCATATTCTATCTCTTGCCTAGGCCTCTATCAGGAGGGGGATGGGAACCCCTGATCAAAGTAATTAGGTCTTCGGCCATTTTAAGCCTCTGTTTTTCTTAGGCATGGAGGCCTGTCCAGGAGAATGCTGTACTTGTTTGTCTTTAGAGCTGCTTTAGACTTTGCCTTTGAAGCTGAAGTTGATTTTACATACAACTGTGTAGGCCTGAAAACACCCCCAGAAACCGATGTCTGCTCAGCAGCTCCAGACCCATCTGAGGGAATAGTTTCAGAGTGTCCAATACCTTGAGTTTCCAGCAGCCTAGTTGGCTCCATGTGGGAGTCGGAAGCGGCCTGTGGCTCTGAGGTAGCGGGAGTCAGGGGCTGCAAAAGCACCTCACTGAGAACCGGCGACAGGCTTAGCGGAAGCCTTGTAGTCCATTTTGGACCTCGGGTGCCTGTCCTATTCTTTGCACTTTTTATTAACTCAGGTAGTCTGTTGCTCCGACGGCATTATATAGTTAAATCTTCTGCCAAAATGAAATGCAAAAATCGTACCGACGCTCAGTGTGTTGGTTAAATCTAGCACAAAACTGACAACTAACAATGTCGTAGTCAGGGCCTAGGCAAGGAATACAGTAAGAATGAAAATCCTTATGAGGTATTTGCTTCCCACAAGAAATACAATTAACTTTTTCTGACATCGGTCTGGAGCAAGAAAAAAAAGTCCCCAATGGGGTACTTAGCTTTAACGAAGACTTCGGATCTGAAATTCGAATTTGTAAATCTCAGGAGTCGGCCGACCGGCACTTGCGAACTGCTTTTGCTTCGGGCATCACGCGGCAAGAAAGACTGAAGAAAATGGCGTCTGCTGCATATTTTATACCCCTGGCGCACTGACGTCAGGGAGGAGGCGACAGCAACCGACACGGGACCTAGACTTTGGAACTCAGGCCAACTGCGGGTAGCCTGCCAGCAGGATAATTGTAATGACTGCAACAGTGAAACACGATCTTGATACAGCAGCAAGCTTCACTAAGGAATTCCACACCCATTTAAAAATGCAGAGAGCTAGCAGTCCATACCAGAACAAATCACCCTGTTGGGCAGTTACCATATACAAACAACAAAAAACTATATAGCATATCAAAAGCTTTAAAGAAATGGAGCACTACAAAAACCTGAAAAATACTATCAAGTCCACTAAAGGACCTCAAACTCAGACTGGCCTCAAGCAATGCAATTAAATTTAGTTTTCTAACCTAAAATAGCTAAACTCACTAAACTATGCATAAATCCCTACATCACAAGATGGGTTGCCAACTGGCTCACTGACGGAATCCACACTGTAAAAGTTGGATTCCAAATCTGACCTCAAAGCAGTGACAAGTGGTGTACCACAGGGTTCCGTCCTGGGACCTCTCCTGTTTGGTATCTACTTCTCTGAAGTACAGGCTAACCCAGAAGGCTTCTGGCTAAAGAAGTTCGCAGATGACTGCAAACTAGGAGCCATAGTCAAGTCCCCAAATGATGTGGACATCCTACAGAAGGGCCTCACTGAGACAGATGCCTGGTGTCAGCCATGGCATTCAAGCTCAATGCCAAAAAGTTCAGTGTCATCCCCTTTGGTAAAAACTCTGTACCCATGAACTACCACATAGGCAAATTACTTAACACCAAATGCATAAGAGACCTTGGGACCCAGGTGGACAGTAGTCCCTCCTTTGATAGTCACATTGCCACAGTAGCCAGGAAGTCCTTCTACATGGCACACCTCATCATAAAAGGGTTCTCATCCAGGAAAAAAAAAAGGTCATTGTTCCCCTCTACTCCTCACTCAGACCCATTATAGAGTACAACACCCCTTTTGGAATGTACCTCACAAGACATCTGCAGCAACTGGAAAGGCCACAGAAGTACCTCAAAAAGAGGATTACTGGCCTCAAACAAATGCCCTACACTGACAGCCTCAAAAAACTCCAGCTTTACTCCATAACACATTGCCTACTCCGAAGATGATCTCTGCCAAACATATATATCTGTCAAACCCAGAACTATTGGACATGCTACACCTAAAGAAATCCCAATCCCTCCAAGCTACACGCTCTAGGGACCTAAACCTTGTCACCACAATAAACGGTACATGCTGGAGGGATAGATTCCTGTCCCAGAGACTTCCTATACTCTGGAACAAGCTACTCATCTATGTCAAGCAGTTCTTCATTAGCACTCAAGAAAAATCTTGAGTGGATGGGAAATGGAAATGCACCCCAGGGATCACTTCTGTGTCTCTGCTGGACAATGACAGGAAAATAACTTTCTTGGGTGGCGTAAGCTATGGAACCTTGCTGGCTAGGCTTAAGTAGGCCCTTGGGCCGATGGCCTAGTACCTACCTAGGAACCTATAAAAGTACCTTTCATGCCTCTGAACACTCAACCATGCTTCCTATTATGACCCAGACATCTGCAGTATCCTTGCAAAACAATTAGTGCAAATTTCACCCAGACACCAATTCAGTCATGAAATACCCAAATCCCTTCCTTCCAATTAACTAAATTTAGCTAACCAAGACCAAAAATATTTCCTCCATGGGGTCAACAATACACCTGTTTGAACATGCCCTTGCAAGACCTCTCCTCAAAAAAATTAACCCACGTTTAGCTACTGGTTTTGCCTGATTACTGGCAAACTGCAGTAGTGATGCCTCTAAGGGTGGCCTTACAACCAACCCATGTAATGAGACCCCATCAGTCTTACAAGCCTCATCTGCAAAGTCACTGAACAAGTGCCCTCTACTACACCAAGAACCTTTACACTTTACCTCCCCTCCCCAAACAGTTGACTGTGAAAGTTACGATATCTGTCTACTGCAAATGGCAAACTTCAAAAAGGGTAGAGGTTACATACCGTGGCCATGTGGTAACATCTTGAACTGGTCAATGCCTTTGAGCCCATTCCCTATGCTGGCACCATACAAGCCAGGTTTTAAAAATCGACCCAAGATAGATAAGCAAGCTGGCTACAAGAACATCCAGTCACCTCACCAGAAAATATGAAAGTGACCAGCAGTATCCCTCAGGGCTCAGCACTGGGACCACCCCTTCTGGCATGTGCCTAGACAGCTAAAGCTTACGGCTAACAGTCTGCAGACAATTACAAACTGAGGGTTGTTCATCACCCTCTGGACACCCAAACCCCTCAGAATGAAGTCTCCCTACCAAACTCCTGGTGTACTAAAAAAGGGCTCAAATGAAATGTCAAAATATAGCAGTTAATTTTGGTAGACAGTTCCTACATATACTGTATAAACACCACTACAAAACAGAAATGTAGTCAATAGCCTGGAACAGGGGTTAATGTCTCATTGGATCACCATGTGAATGGTTGTCTGGAAGTCATTTTGAGCCTAGGTATGTGCCAAAGGAATTTAAAAAACTAAACTGGTAATAATTTTCTTATTCTCACACTGATCAGACCAGGGTACAATAAGCCCTTCTGGGGGTCTTCTTAATCATTTTGTGTGTTAAAAAAAGATCACAAATTTCCTAACGGAAAAGATCACATGTCTAAAGTCCCTGAACTATCTGGAAGGCTCTATCCTTTTATTCAATGGAGTAGACTTTTTTATTGGGGGGGGGGGGGTCTGACTACAGCACCATTACAGACCCCATTATCCTAGACCTGTACCTCGGCAAATCCAATGACTTCAATACTAGAAGTAGAAGCCTAAACTTCCAGCAGAAACACTGGAGGGTCAGGATTATAACAAAGCAGCTTGCAAACCTCTGGAATAAACTTCCCTGCACATTAAGCAAATTAGACTCTCAATCTTCCCTTTAAAGGGAACCTACTTAACTGGATGGGTAACAACAAATGTACTCTGGGATTTGACTTGTATGGCCCTCCTGGAGAAAGGTGGTGCAGCCTGAGGGAGGCTGCTAGCAAGGCATGACTCAATGCCCTTAGAAACACTCAAGTCTATAAAGGGACCCCCATACATTGGGAGAGACAAATCACACAAATGGAAATTAATTTGCGTCTTTCGGCTTTTCCCGGTTAGGGGTTGCTACAGCGGAACTCCGGTGTGCTAATGATTGGCAGTTGATTTTTATGTACCGGCTTGCCAGGCCTGACGCACAAACTTCAACGAAGGTGCGCCCATTTACGCATGTCTCCACGTAGAAGACTCTCTGAGAATCGCACAGGACAGCATCTTACTGTGAGGCGACAACGCTACCGCAGCACCACCACCACGGGTACACAAAATGCTAATCTAAAACCTGAACAATCCTATATCCCATTACTTTAAAAAACACAAATGAGAGGAAGGAATGCACTGCCAAGTGATGCCACTAAACTGGAGGACAGCACTACTTTTTAACTCTAAGGAACAGCAGGTCTACACACTTTCTGCTCAATTCCACAGAGTTAAACCCAAGGACATCATTGACCCCAAATGCCAGTTAAAAACTAGGTCCTGCCCTCACAGCATCATCAAGCTGCCTGTCTGCCTCAAGTACAGGTGAGTGTGCAAGCTAGTTACACTGAAGTACTAGCTAGAGAGACACAGGCACTGCTGTGCTTCCACATGGCCTTACATCAGTTCTTGGGCACCATGACCTTTTGCACCTTAATGGCAATATTCCATACTGCTCAGACAAGCCAGGGGATTCCCTACCTTCAGACAATGAATATACTGACCAAAAAAGTGTATGAAAACAAGAAAGTGCCCAAACTGATTATGCAAGTGATGTAGTCTGCACTTACAGCTATGCTTTACTACAAAAAAGGTAACTGTTAGGACTTCCATCTTTCCAATAAGGGATTCACACATTGTGTAGTTACTTTGTTTTTGAGTACTAGTGAGGTGGAGATACAGTCAAGGAAGAGTAACATGAACAGCTCTACAATGTATTCAATCATGCATCACTAAATAGTGAGGGACAAACTGAGGTAAGAAAACTTTGAGGCAGTCAGAAAGCCAGTAAGATGAACACAGTTATTAAAATGTAGTGAAATGCAAGTATTCGGTACAAAACATAAAAATACACAACTGCTTATATTTTTGGAAGGCATTTAGGGAAGACCCAAGTAAACTTTCAACTTGCTTGGCCAGCTGCATAAGACATGACTGGAGGCATCAATTATCAGGCGTCACCAGGCTCAATGTCTTATTCCAGTTTGCCTTAGATCAAGCATTTAAGGTAGCACACCACTGATCCATTGTCTCCTTGGTCTTCAGTAAAAAGTACAGTTGTGTACACTTACCATAAACGTAGATGTCTGAGTGTATTCACTGTTGCAGTCATTACATTTGGGTAATCTGCTGGCAGGTTGCCCTCAGTCGGCCTGAATAACAAAGTCTTGGGTCCTGCATCGGTTGCTGTCTCCTCTTCCGTGATGTCAGGTAGTCAGGGGTATAAAACATGCAGCAGACACAATTGTATTCAGTTTTTCTTGCCCCAGATGTCAGGTGCCCCCCAAATGGGGAGCAACATAAACTTTACCTTCATCTAAAAGCAAATACACCACAAATGCTTTAGTATATAGTGAAGGAAAGAAAAGTTATAGAAAAGGGGGATGGCGGGTGGGTAACCCGGACTGCAACAGTGAATACACTCCACTACATTTATGGCAAGTGTAAACAACTGTATTATGTTCTTAGTGTTTCACTGTTGCAGTCATTACATTTGGGTAGAATCCCAAAGCTATGGATGGGAGGATGGAATTAAATAGCATCAGGAGAGGCTATAAGGCCCTGCAGAATTGTAGTGGCAAAGCCTGCCCTGGATTTGAAGAGGCAAATGATAATGCTTTGTGAAAGTATGAACAGAGCTCCAAGTAGCAGCCTCTAGAATGTCTTTGGTTGGAACCCCTCTGAGAAAAGCTGCGGAGGTAGAGGCAGCCCTGGTGGAAAGTGACCTTATCCCCTTGGGCACAGGTTTACCATGGTGCAAGTAGCAGAAACGAATGCAGTGGCTTATCCACTTAGAAATAGTCTGCTTTGAAACAGCCTTCCTCTCTGACCCCACAGCAAATGCTACCAGTAGTTGCTCAGACTTTCTTAGAGATTTAGTCCTGTTCAAGTAGAATCTTAGTGGTCTGTCAAATATTGTAAAATCTGAGGAATATTGGGCTTTGCTGTTCCTTGCGCTTGGTTCCAAGCACAGAATCTCTTCCATTTACCAGCATAAGATTTTCTAGTACTAGGCCTTCTGGCTTCCAAAAGGACATCCATCACAGATTTACTGAGAGGTGTTTGAATAATTAAATGATCAGCCGTGCTGCAAGGTTCAGAGTTTGGAGCAGAGTGCGCAGAACTGAATTGTTCTGCTGAGACAGTAGATTAGGTATTTGAGGCTAAGTACCAAGGGGGGAATTGAGACATTCAATAGAAGTGGGTACCAGTGTTGTTGAGGTCAGTCCAGAGCAACTAGGATCATTTTTGTTTTTTCCTGAAAAGGTAGAGGGGGAAAGGCATAGACTGATAAGGCATCCACTTTCCATGCTTTTTTGTGATGAATTCTTGTGCAGAATTCGTCCAGCTGATAATTTTGGGGAGAGGCAAATAGATGTCTGGGCTCCCCCATTTCCATGTTAACATGCTGAAGATTTGTGGATCCAGTTTCCATTCGTGTGGGTCCATAAGATTTCTGCTTAGGTCATCTGCCAGAGTATTTTGTTTTCCTGGCAGGAATTGAGCTTGAAGATGTATTTGGCAAGTCAAAGCTGTGTTCCACAATGCCATGGCTAGTATGCAAAGGGGGTAGGAATGTGTACCCCCTGCTTGTTTATGTACCACATAACAGTGGTGTTGTCAGTCTATCAGTAGTTGTTCTGGATGAAGTAAGTCCTTGAAGGCTGTCGAGTATTCTGAACAGCTAGCATCTTTTTCTGGTTGATATGCAGAAGCATTTGTTTTGGGCTCCATTTGCCCTGAATGCATCTCCCTGCCAGGTGGGCCCCCCAAGCAAAGTCTGATGCGTCTGTAGTTAGGGTTTGGGTGGCAAGGGGTAGAGTGAATGACAGTCCCTTGTTTTGGTGACATGTCTCTGCCCACCAAAGAAACTGTTGTAGGCAGGGAATGAGAGGAATCATGGTTTCCAGACTGTGACTATGTTGGCTCCATAAATTTTTTTAGGTACCACTGAAGTTGCCTCGTATACAGTCTTGCATATGGAATTAGTAGAATGCAGGATGCCATGAACCTCAAAGCCTGCAGAATTTGTCTTGCAGATAACTGGGTTTTTGTTGCCATTTGTTTGAAATATATTGTCAGTTGCCTTTGTCTGGCATAAGGTAAGCCATCTGGGCAGTTTTATTCAAGATTGCACCCAGGAATGTAATTATTTGAGAGGGTAACAGTTGGGATTTCTTTTTGTTTATTGTGTACCCTAGGCATGTTAGAAGCCTTTTTACAAATGCCAGATGTTGAAGAAGAGAGTGTCCTTGTCCTCTGCTTGAATGAGACAGTCGTCCAGATAAGGATAAATTTGTATGCCTCTGTCTGCAGAATGCAATTACTGGTGCCAGGCACTTTGTAAAGACCCTGGGCGCAGTAGATAAGCCAAAGGGCAGTGCAGTGAAATGGTAATGCAAAAAACCTGCTTTGAAGCGGAGGTATCTTCTGCAAGATTCCCTTATTGGGATATGCAGGTATGTCTCTATATTAAGTCTAGAGTCACTAACCAAGCATTTCTGCCCAGCATAGGCAGTAGCTGTTGTAAGGTCAGCATTTTGAATTTTGGAATGTCCAGGAACGTGCTCAAAAATCGATAAATCCAGTTTTGGATGCCAAGAATGGTCTTTCTGGGTACCAGGAAAAGTCGAATAAAAACCTTGTCCTTTTTCCTTTTCTGGTACTGGTTGAATAGCTCTCATATCCATGAGGGACAACTTGTTTGAGCCTCTGCCCACTGATTTTGTGGCAGATCTGGCCATCCGTTTGGAATTGGCAAAGTATGGAAATGAAATCTGTACCCCTGGGATACTATGTTCAATACCCACTTGTCCTGGGTAATTAACTGCCAATTTTGAGCATGAAGTGCTAGTTTTCCCCCAAGGGGGCTGCCAAAAGATAAGTGCTTGGTGATGTAGAGGAAAGTCATTGAGACTCCTTACTGTAGGGTTGTCCTTTGTTTCCTCCAGATCTGGAGGTGGAGGCACACCATTGCTTTAACCTGTAAGAACACTGTGATTAGTATCTGGAGCCTTTTGAGCACCTGGATTTGCCTTGAGTGGCTCTGTTTGACACAGGAAAGGACCAATTTTTAGTAGGCCAGTGCCTACTGAACCTGGGTGGCTGCACTTGCAAGAAATCTTTTACAGTCTGCATAGATTTAGCTTGGTCTTCCATTTTTTTTAAAACCTGTTCTGCCTTATTACCAAACACAGTGTCATGCTGCAAGGGGGCATCCAACAATTTAGCTTTAACATGATCAGGCAACTTTTGCTCCTTGAGCCAGCCATGCCTTCTAATGAGATCCAGTAACTGCGGCCCTGCAAGAGGCCTCCAAGGAATCAAAACCACACTGCAAAGTATGTTTTCCAACCTGTTCTGCTGAATGCAATAATTCTTGTAACTATTTTCCACACAATCAGAAATCATCATTTTCTGTTTCAGTAGGCCCATAACATGCTGTTGATATTTAAGCATATGAAACTAGCAGTTTAAGGCTCCGATTGCCAAGGTAACAGACTTATAAACCTTCTTTCCCCATCTATCCAGCGCCCTGGAATCTCTATCAGAGGGGGTAGGATTTTTGGCTGTAGAGGCCTTAACACCCTTGGGACCCTGTGAAATAGTCTCAGGGTCAGCATCAGGATTTTTGAATAGAAATTTGTGGGAGTCAGGAACCCTGTAATATCTGTCTGGTTTACTAGGAGCCGGAGGTAGGGAATCAGGAGCCATGCTGGATTCCGAAAACAATGTCTACTACAGGAGGTATAGCCAAAGGCCTATGCTGAGGAAGGAGGAAATCCCCAAGCCTCTTTTTAGATTCAGAGAAGTCCTGACTCTCTGTGAAAATGTTCCCTTAAAGTATGCAAAGTTTCGCCAAAGAGTAATCCTCAGGAGGAAGATGCAGATGGGATGGATTCCTCTGCATCAGAATCCTCATAGGGTGGAATGGAAAATTTCTGATCAGAAGAGGAATCAGAAGAAATGGAAACCTGATCTTAAGATTCATAATCAGTGCCTTGCCTAGGCCTCTTAGTGGGGGGGGTTGGGAAACCCTGATCAAGGTAATAAAGTCCTCAGCCATTTTAATAATCTGTGTTTTAGGCATAGGGGCCTGAGCACGTGGCTCATGCGTCAGCTTTTTAGACATAGAAGCTTTTGACCTTGTTTTTGAGGCTGGCATCAGTTTTATATAAAAATGTTTGAGGCCTGAAAACACCCTCAGAAGCCAGTGCCTGCTCAGTGGCTCCGGACCCATCCAAGGGAGACACATCCATGGGTTCAATGACAATCTTGCAGCATACCGGACTCAGAATGGGTCTCTGTAGAGGCCTGCGACTTAAAAGTAGCGGGTATCAGGGGCTGCGAAAGCACCTCACTGAGTACCGGTGAACTGGCGACTGGCTTAGGAGAAGCTTAGTCGGTTTTGGACCTCAACTGTCTTTTTCTTTGCATTTTTTTTGTGAACTCCGGTAGTCTGATTGCTAACAGACGACATTTCAGGATAATTAAATCTTGATCCAAAATATTTAGAAGCAAAACTATACAGACGCTTAATAGTGCGTTGGTTAAATCTAGCACAAAACCAACAGCAAGGCACATTATGACCTGGGCCTAGGCAAGGAATACAGTATAAATGAAAATCCTTATGAGGTATTTGCTTCCCACAGGTAATGCAATTATTAACTTTTACTGACAAAAGTTTCCCCAATGGGGTACTTAGCTTTAATTTGAAGACTTCGGTTCTGAAACTCGAATGTGAAAATTTCAGGAGTCGGCCGACCGGCACTTGAACTGCTTCTGCTTTGGGCACCACTCGGCAAGAAAGACGGAATAAAATGGTGTTGGCTGCATGTTTAATACAGTACAGTTTTGTACCTCCCATAAATGTAGATGTCCGAACAGGATAGCATCTGCAGTCATAACAAATGGGTTGTCCTGTCGTCAGGCAGCCCTTCGGTCGGCCGGATTCCAAAGTCTGGGTCTGGCCTCGGCTGATGTCGCACTTCACCCGACGTCCTCTCTCCTGGTCTTCGGGTATAAAGGCATCAGCAGACGCCATTTTCCTCAGTGTTTCTTGCCCCAGATGCCAGTTGCCCTCTTGGAAAACTAAATTTTGGATAAATGCCAATGTTTCCAAATAAATAGTAGACAAACACAAAAAATAAGCATGTATGTACATATATACAAACAAATACACCATAAGAGATCCCCCCCTAGCTAGCTATTAGGAGGGTAAATACCCTAGGAGTACCACAGAGGGGAAGGAGGGTGGGTAATCCTGACTGCAGATGCTATCCTGTTCGGACATCTACATTTATGGTAGGTACAAAACTGTACTATGTCCTTCAAGGATGCATCTGCAGTCATAACAAATGGGTAGAATACCATAGCCAACCTAGGGGAGGAGGAAGGAGCATTATGGTGTAGTGAGGATCCCTTGCAAAACAGCAGTGGCAAACCCTGCTCGGGATCTAGAATATAGAGGTAAGTTATAATGCTTGGCAAATGTATGCACGGAGGTCCAAGTAGCCGCCTCAATAATGTCCTTGGTAGCCACTCATCGTAAGAAAGCTGTGGTAGTGGCTGCAGCCCTTGTAGAGTGAGGTCTTATGTTCTGTGGAATTTGCTTTCCATGGTAGGAGTAACAGAATCTTATGCAATTTCCTATCCATTTAGAGATTGTCTGTTTGGAAATTGCTTTTCCTTCCCTTCCTGTTGCATAGGCTACTAAAAGCTGGTCAGTTTGTCTGTTACCTTTGGTTCTGTCCAGGTAGTAGCGTAACTGTCTATGTACATCCAAGGTATGCAGCAGTCTTTCCCCCCTGTTCTGTGGATTGGGAAAGAAGGTAGGTGGATTGCCTGGTTTAGAGACACTCTGGATACCACCTTAGGCATAAATGTAGGATTAGTTCTCATGGACACTATCTTGATGGAAGATTAGTAAGGGTTGTACTGCCATTAAGGCCTGTAGTTCCAAAACCCTTCTTGCTGAAGTAATTGCCAGTAGGAAAGCAGTTTTCCATGATAGGTGTTGAAGATCTGCTGTTGCTGCTGGTTCAAATGGAGGGAGTGTCAATTTCTCTAGCACAAAGTTCAAGTCCCATGCTGGTAATGGTGGTTTCCTAGGAGGTTTTACATTCTTGATTCCTCTGAGGAACTGCCTGAGTAGAGGATGTGAAAAGACAGGGGGATCGAAGCTGTATTCTGCAGAAATAGCTGATGCATGTATCTTGATGGAGGAATAGGACAGGCCTGTATGTAGAAGCTCTGCCAAGTACTCCAGGATGTTAGCAATGTCTATCTTTGACAGATCTTTTCCTCTTTCAGTACTCCAAATGACAAACCTTTTCCATTTTCCTGCATAGTTCCTTCTTGTTGAAGGTCTGCGGGCTTCAAGGATAATGTCTTTCACCCTTTGGGATGCGTCTGGATTAGTTGCTGTTATGTGATGTTCCAGGCAGTCAGTTGCAGAGTTTTTAGGTTTGGATGCATGATGTTGTAGTTGTTCTGGAGTTAACATCAAAGGCATCAGGGGTAGTGTCCACGTCCTCCCCCGAGACATGCTCCTCAGTAATGGATACCAGTGTTGTCTTGGCCAATTTATCAGAATTATCCTTGGACGTTCCTCTTTGATTTTCAGTAGTACCTTGTGCATCAAAGGAAGAGGTGGAAATGCATATGCTGTCAGGCCTTTCCAACTGAAGGATAGAGAGTCCACCTTCCATGCTAGTGGGTGGTATGTCCTTGTGCAGAATTTCCTGAGCTGGTGACTGAGTGGGGATGCGAATAGGTCTATTTGTGGCATTCCCCATTTCTTTGTGATGGCCTTGAAGATGTCCGGGTGTAGCATCCATTCGTGAGCATCCGAGGTAGTTCTGCTTAACATGTCTGCTAGGATGTTTTCTTTTCCCGGTACAAATATTGCCTGTAACTGGATGTTGTAGCTCAGAGCCATATTCCAAAGGTCCAGAGTCATTCTGCATAGGGGATATGAATGAGTGCCTCCCTGTTTGTTGATGTACCACATGACTGTGGTGTTGTCTGTCCTTATCATTAAATGGCCTTCTTTGAGGAATGGTCTGAAATTCTGGATTGCTAGTTTTACTGCCAGCATTTCTTTTTGATTTATGTGCAGGTGTAGCTGGTCTGGAGTCCATAATCCTTGTATGCATTTGTCCAGCATGTGTGCTCCCCAGCCTTGATCTGAGGCGTCCGTTGTGATGGTTTGGCTTGCTTGGATTTTGTGGAAAGGCAAGCCTGTGTTTGACTGGCATGCTTGAGCCCACCATAGGAACTCTTGCTTCAGGCATGGGATTAGTGGGATTTCGGTTTCTAAGCTGTGCCTGTGTTGAGACCATAAATTCTTTAGGTACCACTGTAGCTTTCTCATATGCAGTCTGGCATGGGGGACCATGATTATGCATGATGCCATGAAGCCCAAGGCCTGCAGTACTTTTCTTGCTGTTAGTTTGTTCTGTTTTGTTAATGCCAAGAAGTAAAGAGGGAGTTGTTCTTGTTTTTCTGCAGTTAGGAATGCCATCTGTTTTACTGTGTCCAATTCCGCACCCAAGAACGTTCTTGTTTGGGATGGTATCAGTCTTGACTTTTTTAAATTGACTGTGTATCCCAGGGCTTGTAGTACGCAAATGACTCTTTGTAAGTCTTTTGTCAGTTTGCTTTTGTTGTCCGCTTGTATCAGGCAGTCGTCCAGGTATGGATAAATTTGGATTCCCTGTAACCTGCAATGAGCGATTACTGATGCCAGGCATTTTGTGAATACTCTGGGCGCAGTAGATAAGCCAAAGGGCAATGCTGAGAATTGATAATGCTCTGATCCTGCAAGAAATCTGAGGTATCTTCTGCAATTTGGTCGTATGGGGGCGTGCAGGTATGCCTCCTTGAGATCTAGAGTTACCAGCCAAAACTCCTTGCCCAGCATGGGAAGAAGTTGCTGAAGGGTCAGCATTTTGAATTTTGGGACAATGATGAATGTGTTTAAGACGGACAGGTCGAGAATAGGTCTCCAACTTTTCTCTTTTCTTGGTACTAGGAAGAGTCTGGAGTAGAATCCTTTGCCCTGTTCTGTTAGTGGTACTCTTTCCACAGCTCTCATCTTTGTTAATTGAGCTATCTGTTTTAGAGCTTCTGTTTTTTGATTTGGGAGTAGGTTTGGCATTCCTCTTTTCACTGGTAAGGTGTGGAAGTGAAACCTGTAGCCTTGGTCTATGGTCTGCAAAATCCACTTGTCTTTTGTGATATAGTGCCAATTTTTTGAAAATAAAGCTAACTTCCCGCCTAAAGGTGCTGTTATTTGTTCCCTGGTAGGCGGTGTCAGAGCCAAGTCACTGTGATTGTCCTGGTGTAGTGGCAGTGGTTGTGTCTGTGCCTTGCTGGTTATTGCCTTGCCACTGGCGTCCTCTGTAGGCACCTCCTCTGGATTGATTTCTGCCTCTGGCACGTCTATTCCTGCCTCTGAGATTTTGAGGAGTCTGGAAAGGACCAATTTTTGGAAGGCCAGTTCCTGCTAAACCTTGGGGGCTGAACCTGTAAGAAATCCTTAACTGTTTGTACAGATTTTGCCTTCTCTTCCATTTTCTTCATTACTTGTTGAGCAGGAGTACCAAATAGACTGGCCTTATCCATAGGAGCATCTAACAGCTTTGCTTTAACATGATCCGGCAAGACCTGTTCTTTCAACCATGCATGCCTTCTTATAACAGTGCCAGTCATGGCTGATCTAAATGAAGCCTCCAGTGCATCATAGCCACATTTTAAAGAATGGTTACTAACCTGCTGAATGTTATTCACCATTTCTAAAACATATTTCTTATCTAAGGAGTCATCAGAGGACAATTTCTTAGTTAACTGATCAAGCATAAACTCTTGGTATTGGATCATATGAAACTGACAGTTCAAAGCTCTAGCGGAGAGAGTAGCAGAGGTGTAAACTTTTTTCCCCCATCTCTCTAAGGACCTGGATTCCCTTTCAGAAGGGAGAGGGTTTTTTGCTGAGGTCGAAGCTACTGTCTTAGGCTCCTGGGAGATAGTCTCAGGATCTGCAAGTGGGGCTTTGTATAGGTGGTGATGAGTGTCTGGTACCCTGTAAAACCTATCTGGTTTGGCAGGGGCTGGAGGTAAGGTATCAGGAGAAGTGCAAACATCATTAAATGCATCATCCACAACAGGCAGAACTGGAGGTATAGCTAAGGGCCTATGTTGTGGTAAATGTAGAAAGGTCCTAAGCCTTTTTCTTGAATCTGAGAAATCTTGTCCCTGCCATTGGAATTGTTCTCTCATGGCATGTAAGGTTTCCCCGAAGGAAAATTCCTCTGGAGGAGAGGCAGATGGAATAGATTCTTCAGCATCGGAATCTTCATAAGTAGAAAAAGGAGCCTCTGGATGGTCTGTAATGTCCGAGTCATCCGAAGAATCAGAGGACACTGGCTCTGGGGGCTCTGCTCTAGGTCTCTTTTCTGGAGGCTGAGAGGCCCTGTCTGGGTGAGATTGGGATCCCCTAATTAAAGAGATGAGATCCTCTGCCAAAGTAAGCATTTGTGCACTGGAACTGGGCGTGTGTGAGGGGGGCTTAACAGGCACTGATTTAACAGTTTTGGCTGCTTTAGCCCTGGCAAAGGCCTTAATAGACATGGCTGCTGGAGGCCTAGCAGCACCACGTGCTGGGGTAGAGACATCCAAAGGGATGGTGTCTGATAATTCAATAGGAACCACATTAGTAGGCAAAACTTCAGAGGCCGATTCAACTAGGGTAGCAGGAGCCTCGGTAGTAGTCATGGATTCAGCTGTAGATTGACCCGTTTGCTCGGTTTCGGCCGAAACCGAGACACTCGCGGTTTGCTTAACCGTGGTTTCGGCTGAAACCGCGGACCGCGAGTGTCGGCCTTTTTCTTTGCGTTTTTTAACAATTTGAGTAGTCGGAGGATCCGACGGCATAATGTACGCAAAATCTGAGCCGAAAAACTGTTCAGCAAACTCCGACCGACGCCTAAGCGTTCGTCGGTTGAAGGAAGCACAGGCTAAACAGGCTGCTACGTCGTGGTCTGGGCCTAAACAAGGTAGGCAGTACGAGTGGAAATCCTTATAAGGTATTTGTTTCCCACAAGTTAAACAATTATTTACTTTTTCTGACATCGGCTGAGGCAAGAAAGAGTCCCCAACGGGGTACTTAGCTTTTAGAAGTCTTCGAAGTAGTATTCGGTAGTAGTAATCTCTGGATCTGACCGACCGGCACTTGCGAACAGCTTCTGCTTGGCCACGCGCAAGAAAGACTGAGGAAAATGGCGTCGGCTGATGCCTTTATACCCGAAGACCAGGAGAGATGACGTCGGGTGAAGTGCGACACCAGCCGAGGCCAGACCCAGACTTTGGAATCCGGCCGACCGAAGGGCTGCCTGACGACAGGACAACCCATTTGTTATGACTGCAGATGCATCCTTGAAGGACATCCCTGATGACCTGACGTAGAAGAGGAGACTGCAACCGATACAGGACCCAACAGTTTGTTATTCAGGCCGACGGAGGGGAACCTGCCAGCAGATTACCCAAATGTAATGACTGCAACAGGGAAACACGAAGAACATCTGCTTTGCTAATCTTTACATAAACACTACAGTGTGTCCATCCTCAAAAACATGACAATTTGCCTCAGTGGTGATGCTAAAGATGTTAAAAGTTGATGCAGTTTGGAATACACAAGTGCACTCACAACAGGTGGTACAGGATTTGCAGCCACTTTTGCCAGTGTTAGCTGCGCATATTGTGAATGGGCAACGGTACTCCCACTGATGCAAAACCCATGTCCATTCTTGGGTGGCACATGGGAAAATTTGATATCTTTGAGAAGGCAAATAAAATATTTTAAAGATATCATGACAGAATATGGGAACACAATTCTTGAATGATGGAACACAATAAGATTCTGTAACAAACTTGCACCACAAGAAAAAACAAAACGCTGCAGCACAAAAAGTATTGTGCACAAGTTAAATGCATGCTGGGAGGGGTTACCTTCTGAATAACTCCTATTTGCGATAGTGGACTACAAAGGAAGAACAAAGAGTTAGTAAACACAACAGGCAAGTTTAGCCCACTTTATATAAAAAAAGATTAGATAGGATTCTCAGGCATGTAAGAGTAGAGAACATAACCAATTTTCTATGTGCATATACACGACTGCTAGACAAAGAACTAGACAGTCACCAGAATGGCAAGCCACAAAAGGGACACAGTGATCAAAGTGAATTAAAAGCTTGTTAAACTTCAAATGAAGCATATAATTAACACTGATTTCCAGTAAACACAGGAGAGCATGCATCTTCAAAGCAAACTGTTAGAAACATTGCGTTATGTAAACCCTGTGCTATAAACAGTTCCCTACTAGAAAGAACTGCTAACCACCATCCCCACAACTGTTCATTTTGGCTGCTCTGTCCAGTTCAATACCATTTCCCCAGAACCAGTTCCTCTCCTTTTTTGGAGAAAAGTTTGGGAACAAGGCACCAGCTTCACCTCTTCAGGGGTAACCCAACAGCAGCAGCATTGCCTAAATTTCCTGAGAGGTTAACAGATGGCAGATTGAGGGAATCAAACCCAGGGATGCAGGATGAAATTCATTAATTTGAATCCCAACACTAAAAAATTGGCATTTACCCTTTTCAGGGTAATGGAAGCCTTAAGTCCATCTTGGCAAGTAGTGGAACCAGTCCTTGACCGAAAGTACAATTGTGTACACTTACCATAAATGTGGATGTTAGAGTGTATTCACTGTTGCAGTCATCACATTTGGGTTATCCCTGCCAGGGTAGCCCCCAGCCAGCCCGAATACCAGAAACTTAGTATTTTCTGCATCTGTTGCTGTCGCCTGAGGACTGACATCAGGTCGTCAATAGTAAAAAGTAAGGCAGCCGATGCCATTACATCAGTTTTTCTTGCCCTAACCTGTCAGGAGCCCTCAAGTAGGAGTCCAGGTTCTGGTGGAAGAAACCCCACCAGTGGAAAATAAATACTAGTAAGTCCCTTGTAAGGAAAAAAAAAAAAAAGTTAGAAAGGTAATAAAAGCAGAAAGGGGGATGGAGGGAGGGAAACCAGAACTGCAACAGTGAATACACTCAAATATCTACATTTATGTAGCGTGAACACACCTGTACTATGTTCGCGTTTCACTGCTACAGTCATCACATTTGGGTCGATTCCAAAGCTGAGGAAAAGTATGGAGTCAATGAAATTAGGGGCTGGCTAGGATGCCCTGCAAGACTGCAGAGGCTAACCCTGCCCTGGATTTGAAGAGGGGGAGGTGGTAATGCTTGGTAAAAGTGTGAACAGATATCCAGATGGCAGCCCCCACGATGCCCCTGGTGGGGAACTCGAGAAAAGCTGCAGAGGTGGAGGCTGCTCTGGTGGAGTGTGTCCCGACCGCTTTTGGGGGGGGGGGGGGGGGTGAGGCTTTCCATGCTGTTTGTAGCAGAAATGGACAAAGTGTGCTATCCATTTGGAAATGGTCTGCTCCTGTAGCAAAGTTGACCAGCAATTGATCAGACTTTCTGAAGGATTTAGTTCTGTCTAGATAGAATCTGAGCTGTCTGTGCACATAGAGTGAATAATCCTTTCCCCCTTGTTCTGGGGATTAGGAAAAAAAGTGGGCAAATGAATGGATTGGTTGAGAGCCACACTGGACACCACCTTGGGCATAAAGGATGGGTTACTTCTGAGGGATACCCTGTCTACATGGAAGATTATGAAGGGTTCCCACAGCTACGAGTGCCTGCAGCTCAGACTGTTCTGGCTGAACTAATGACCAGAAGAAATGCAGTCTTCCAGGAGAGAAATTTTGGCTGTGCAGAAGCAGCTGGTTCGAAAGGGGGCAGGGTGAGCTTTTCCAATACAAAGTTAAGGTCCCAAGCTGGTGTCTGTACCCTTCTGGGTGGCCTCAAGTTGCTGGCTTAGGAACTGTTTGATCAAAGGGTGAGAGAAAAATAGGCTGTTCAGTGGGAAAATGAGCAGAAATAGCAGAGGCATGATTTTTTTTTTTAGAGAGGAGAAAGACACTACTGTGTAGTAGGTCAGCTAAGTAATCTAGGATGAGAGGGAGGGGAGGGCTGTGCCATACTGGCTCCCTTAGCCTGGATCCAGGTGCAGAACTTTTCCCATTTATCAGCACAAGAGACTTTCTGGTGCTACAACGTCTGACCTCATGGATAACATCCAGAACCTATTTACTGAGGTTGGCAGATTGGTTTGGGGTTGGGGAATAAGCCAACCTGCCAAATTGAGTTTCTATAATTGGGGATGTATGAATTCCCCCTTTGGGTCAGGCAGTTTGGAATCTGAGGAAGATGCCATGGGGGAGTGAGGACAGGCTGCACAGCAAGGGGTAACAGTGCTGATGGGGCCAGTCTGCAGCTACAAGTATGGTCCTTGGTTTTTCCTCCCTTATTTTGAGCAGTACCCTGGGGACGAGAGGTAGGGGAGGAAAGGCATAGACCTACAGACTGACCTAGGGGAAGTACAGGGCCTCCACTTTTTAAGCCATGCAGTTATGCTCCCTGGTGCAGAATTTGCTGAGCTGATGGTTGGTGTGGGAGGCAAAGAGGTCAACCCTCGGGGTTCCCCATTTCTGAGTTATTAGGGTGTAGGTACTTCTGTTGAGTTGCCACTCATGTGGATCCAGAAGATTTCTGCTTAATTGATCTGCCAGAGAGTTGAGAGAGCCTGGTAGGAATTGTGTTAACAGGTGTAGCTGCATGGCAGAGGCTGTGTGCCAAAGGGTCATGGCCAGCCTGCATAGAGAGGAGCGAGTCCCTCCCTGCTTGTTGATATACCACATCACAGTGGTGTTGCCGGTTTTGATCAGGACAGACCCTGGAGAGAAGGTGCTTGAAAGCTATCAAAGCGTGCTGCACAGCCATTTTGACTGATGTGCAGAGGGATTTGCTCTGTGCTCCATTGGCACTGTATGCACCTGCTGTCCAGATGTGCATCCCAAGCGTAGTCCGATGCATCTGTGGGGAAGGTCTGGGCAGCAGGGGGTGGGGGTGGGGGGTGGGAAGAAAGGCATTCCCTTGTTGTGGGAGCATGTTGTTGCCTGTTGCCCAACAAAGAATCTTTTGGGGCAAGGAATTATAGGTAGAACAGTTTTCCAGGTCTTGAGTGTTGACACCAAAGGCTCTTTATGTACCACTGAAGATTCCTCATATGCAGTCTGGCATATGGAATGAGTAATATGTAAAATGCCACGAACCCCAGGGCTTGCAGGATCTTCCTTGCAGTTAACTGGGGCCTTGTGGCTAGTGGAGAGAAGAAGGCAGTCAGGAAAATTTGTGGCTAGTGGAGAGAAGTAGGCAGTCAGGAAAATTTGTTTCGCTGGAGTAAGGTATGCCATCTGGGAAGCTGTGTCCAAACTTGCTCCCACGAAGATTATCATTTGGGTGGATTTTTCATTGATTATGTACCCTAGGGAGGTTAGTAGGGTCTTTACAAAGGCCAGGTGCTTGAGCAGCTTCTCCTGGCTGTCTGCCTAAATAAGGCAGTCCTTAAGTATGGGTAAATCTGAATATCTGTCTGCAAAACGCAATGGCTGGAGCCAGACATTTTGTGAAAACTCTGGGAGCAGTAGATAAGCCAAAGGGAAGCACAGAGAACTGAAAGTGTTGAGATCCTGTCTGAAGCGTAGGCATTTCCTGCACGATTCCCTGACAGGAATGTGGAGGTAGGCCTCCTTTAGATCTAGGGTGGCTAGCCAAGCGTTCTTGCAGAGCACGGATAGCAGCTAGGGTGGCTAGCCAAGCGTCCTTGGAAGGCATGGATAGCAGCTGCTGGAGGGTGAACATTTTGAATTTTGGGATCACTAGGAAGGTGTTTATAATGGATAGATAGAGGATAGGGCAAACAGGTGCCCTATTTTCTGGGCACCAGAAAAAGTCCGGAGTAGAAACCTTGGCCTGTTGTGCAGGAATGTGCTCTATTGCCCTCCGAGAGCAGGAAAAGGATTTGCTTGTGAGCCTCTGCCCACTGATTTGGTGGTAAATCTGGGAACCCTTTTGGGGTTGGAAGGGTGTGGAAGGAAAATCTGTATCCCTGAGACGCAATGTTCAGAACCCAGTGGTCCCTGGTAATGGTTGCCCAAGTGCTAGAGTGAAAGAGTTTTCCTCCTAGGGGGTAGGTGAAGGTGAGCAGAGGGAGGGGAAGGAGGCGTGTCATTGTGAAGTTTTACCATAAGGAGCTCCCTGGTTGTGAAGTGGAGCTAGTCCACTGCTTAGATGGTACAGTTGTGTACACTTACCATAAATGTAGATGTTGAGTGTATTCACTGTTGCAGTCATCACACTTTGGTTATCTGCCTGCAGGTAGCCCTCAGGTCAGCCCAAATACCAGTCTTGGGATTTCTGCGTTGGATGCCATCGCCTCTTCCATGATGTCAGGTCATCAGGGGTATAAAACATGCAGCCGACGCCATTACATCAGTTTTTCTTGACCCAGATGTCAGGAACCCCCAAAATAAGAAGCAATTACATGGTGTGCAATACCTCCAGTAAAAAGTAAATACCACTGCCACAAGATATGGTCAAAATGAGGATAGGCAGAAAGTATAGAAAAAAGTCAAGGGGCTGGAGGGAGGGGAACCAGGACTGCAACAATGAATACACTAACCTCTACATTTATGGCAAGTGTAGAGAACTTTACTACGTTTTTAGTGTTTCACTGTTGCAGTCATCACACTTTGGTCGATTCCCAAAGCTGAGGAAGGGTGGAGGCAGTCAAGTAGCATTAGGGCTGGCAGGCCTTGTAAGACTGCTGTGGCAAATCCAGCTCTGGATTTAGAAAAGGTAGGCTAGTGAAGTGATATGCTTGGTGAAGGTGTGTACAGAACTCTAGGTTGCAGCTTCCAAGATGTCCCTAGTAGGGACTCCCAAGAAATGTTGTAGAGGTTGAGGTAGCCCTAGTGGAATGAGTTCTGATCCCCTGTGGGGTAGATTTTCCATGGTGTTTGTAGCGGAAATGGATGCAGTGTGCTGTCAATTTGGAAATGGTTTGCTTTGAAAAAGGCCTTGCCCTCTGCCCCTGTAGCAAAGCTGACTAGCAGCTGGTCAGATTTTCTGAAAGGTTTAGTGCTGTCAAGGGAGAACCTGAGCTGTCTGCGCACGTCCAAGGAGTGCAGGATCCTTTCCCCTTTATTCTGAGGATTAGGGAAAAAGGTTGGTAAATGGATGGATTGGTTTAAAGCCACACTGGATAGCACCCTTGGGCATAAAAGATGGATTAGTCCTGAGGGGAAACCCTGTCCACATGGAATATAATGAAGGTTTCCACAGCCATAAGGGCATGTAACTCAGACACTCTTCTTGCTGAAGTGATGGCTAGAAGTAAGGCTGTTTTCCAAGAGAGGAATTTTAACTCTGCAGAAGCTGCAGGCTCAAAAGGGGGAAGCGTGAGCTTCTCTAGTAAAAAGTTAAGGTCCCAGGCAGGAGTGGAAGCTCTCCTTGGGGGGGGGGGGGGTCTTAAATTGTTAGCTCCTCTCAGAAACTGTTTGATCAGAGGGTGAGAGAAGAGGGGTGGCTCAGTATTGTAATGAGCTGAGATGGCAGAGGCATGAATCTTAATGCTTGAGAAGGATTGGCCTTTGTGGAGCAGCTCTGCTAGATCTAGGATTTGAGGTACGGAGGGCACGGCTGTGTCCTTTCCTTGAGACTGGCTCCAAGAACAGTATCTTTTCCACTTTCCTGAAGAGAATTTCCTAGTACTAGGCCTCCTGACCTCAATGATGACATCCAGCACCTTGCTTGCTGAGGGTTGCTGGTGATGTATTCAGGGAATAAGCCAGGCTGACAGGTTCAGGGTTTGCAGCTGACGATGCAAAGTCTGTCCCTCCTGCTGGGAGAGCAGAGAGGGGGTTCAATGCAGGTGC
Source organism: Protopterus annectens (assembly GCF_019279795.1). Taxonomy (NCBI): domain Eukaryota; kingdom Metazoa; phylum Chordata; order Ceratodontiformes; family Protopteridae; genus Protopterus; species Protopterus annectens. Next base: position 76,402,899 of record NC_056744.1, on the reverse strand, counting down.
CAGGGTGGCACTGCTATCAAGCTGCGGAGGAGTTGGTACCAGTGTTGGCGTGGCCAGTCCGGTGAAATAAGGATTGTCCTTGGCCTGTCTGGTTTGATCTTGAGTAGTACTTTTAAGAGGAGGGGCTGAGGGGGAAAGGCATAGATTGAGAGGTTTTCCCATGTGAAGGATAGGACATCCACTTTCCATGCCTGGCTGTGGGGAGTTCTGGTGCAAAATTTGCTCAAGTGATGGTTTTGGGGGGAAGCAAAGAGGTCCACCTCTGGTGTCCCCCCACCTGTGGATTAGAAGTTTGAATGAGTTGGGTTCCAGTTTCCACTTGTGTGGGTCCATAAGATTTCTGCTCAAGTCGTCTGTCAGTGACTTGTGTGCCTGACAGAAAATGAGCTTGCAGGTCCACTTGATTGAATGAGAGGAATCATTGTTTCCAGGCTGTGACAATGCTGACTCCATAAACTTTTTAGGTACCATTGAAGTTTACTCATATGCAGTCTCGCATATGGAATTAGTAGAATGCAGGATGCCATGAACCCCAAAGCCTGCAGAATTTGTCTTGCTGATAAGTGGGTTTTTGTAGCCATTTAATTGAAGTATGCTGTCAATTGTATTTGTCTGGCATGAGGTAAGCCATCTGGGCAGTTGTATTCAAGCTTGCACTCAGGAATGTAATTTGAGAGGGTACTAGTTGTGATTTTTCATTTATGGTGTACCCTAGGCATGCTAGAAGCCTTTTTACAAACATCAGATGTTGGTGTCCTTGTCCTCTGCATGAATGAGAATCATCCTGATAAGGATAAATTTGAATGTTTCTTTGTCTGCAGAACGCAATTACTGGTGCCAGGCACTTTGTAAAGACCCTGGGAGCAGTAGATAAGATAAAGGGCAGTGCAGAGAACTGGTAATGCAAAAAACCTGCTTTGAAGCGGAGGTATCTTCTGCAAGATTCCCTTATTGGGATATGCAGGTATGCCTCAAGTCTACAGATACTAACCAAGCATTCTTGCCTAGCATAGGCAGTTGCTGTTGTAGTCAACATTTTGAATTTTGGAATGTCCAGGAACATGTTCAGAATCGATAAGTCCAGTACTGGATGTCATGAATTGTCTTTTCTGGGTACCAGGAACAGTCTTAATCCTTGTCCTTTTTCCTTTTCCGTTATTGGATGAATAGCCCCCATATCCATGAGGGACATGACCTCTGCCCACTGGTTTTGTAGCAGATCCGGCCATCCGTTTGGAATTGGCAAAGTATGGAAATGAAATCTGTACCCTCTGGGATACTATGTTTAATGCCCACTTGTCCTGGGTTATTAACTAACAATTTTGAGCATGAAGTGCTAGTTTTTCCCCCCAAGGGGGCTGCCAAATGATAAGTGGTTGGAGATAGTAGAGGGAAGTCATCGACACTGCTTACTGTAGGGTTGTGCTTTACCTCCAGATTTGGAGGTGGAGGCACCCCCATAGCTTTGACCTGCAGGATCCCTGTTATTGATATCTGGAGCATTTTGAGTGCTTGGGTTTGCCCTGATTGGCTCTGTTGGACACAGGAAAGGACCAATTTTTAGTAGGCCAGTGCCTACTGAACCAGGAAAGGACCAATTTTTAGTAGGCCAGTGCCTACTGAACCTGGGTGGCTGCACTTGTAAGAAATCTTTTACAGTTTGCATAGATTTAGCTTTGTCTTCCATTTTCTTTAATACCTCTTCTGCCTTATTACCAAACAAGAGTATCATTGCTGCAAAGGGGCATCCAACAATTTAGCTAACATGATCAGGCAGATTTTGCTGCTTGAGCCAGGCATGCCTTCTAATCAAAGATCCAGTAATGGCAGCCCTACAAGAGGTCTCCAAGGAATCAAAACCACATTGCAAAGTATGCTTTCCAACCTGTTCTGCTGAATGCAATAAATCCTGTAATTCTGTTTTCCACACAATCAGAAATGATCATTTTCTGTTTCAGTAAGCCCATAACATGCTGTTGATATTCAAGCATATGAAACTGGCAGTTTAAATCCCAGATTGCCAGGGTTGCAGACGTATAAACCTTCTTAACCCCATCTATCCAGCATCCTGGAATCTCTACCAGAAGGGGTAGGATTTTTGGCTGTAGAAGCACTTACACCCTTGGGACCCTGAGAAATGGTCTCATGATCAGCAGCAGGATTTTTGAAAAGAAATTTGTGGGAGTCAGGAACCCTGTAATATCTGTCTGGCTTACCAAGAGCCGGAGGCAGGGAATCAGGAGCCATGCTTGATTCCGAGAACACATCAACAATGTCTAAAACAGGAGGTATAGCCAAAGGCCTATGCCGAGGAAGAAGGAAATCCCCAAGCCTCTTTTTGATTCAGAGAAGTCCTGACTCTCCCAATGAAAATGTTCCCTTAAAGTATGCAAAGTTTCTCCAAAAGAGTAATCCTCGGGAGGAGATGCAGATGGGATGGATTCCTCTGCATCAGAATCCTCATAGGGTGGAATGGAAAATTCCTGATCAGAAGAGGAATCAGAAGAAATGGAAAGCTGATCTGAAGATTCATAATCAGTGCTTTGCCTAGGCCTCTTAGCAGGGGGGGGGGGGCCCTGATCAAATTAACCAAATCCCTCAGCCATTTTGTATTTGTTCATTTGTTTTTTAGGCATAGGGGCCTGGGTACGTGGCTCATGCGTCGGTTTTTTAGGCACAGAAGTTGTTTTTGACCTAGTTTTTGTTGATGGCATCTGTTTAATATAAAAATGTTGAGGCCTGAAAACACCCTCAGAAGCCGGTGCCTTCTCAGCAGCTCCGGACCCATCCAAGGGAGAGCCATCCGCGGGTTCAATACTTTGAAAATCTCGCTGCATACTGGACTCATAATGGGTCTCTGTAGAGGCCTGCGACTCAAACGTAGCGGGCATCAGGGGCTGCGAAAACACCTCACTGAGTACCGGCAACGGACTTAAAAGAAGCTTAGTCATCTGTTTTGGACCCAGACGGTCTTTTTCCTTGCGGTTTTTGTGTACTCCGGTAGTCGGCTTGCTAACAGATGACATTTCAGGGTAGTCAAATCTTGAGCGAAAATATTTGGAAGCAAAAATATACAGACGCTTAGTGCGTTGGTTAAATTTAGCACAAAACCGACAGCAAGGCATATTGTGATCAGGGCCTAGGCAAGGAATACAGTACAAATGAAAATCCTTATGAGATATTTGCTTCCCACAAGTAATGCATTTAACTTTTACTGATATCGGTAAGAAGCAAGAAAAAGTTTCCCCAATGGGGTACTTAGCTTTAGTTTGAAGACTTCGGTTCTGAAACTCAAACGAAAATTTCAGGAGTCTGCCGACCAGTACTTGTGAACTGCTTCTGCATCGGGCACTATGCAGCAATAAAGACCGATTAAAATGGTGTCAGCTGCATGTTTTATACCCCTGACAACCTGACATCATGGAAGAGGAAACCGCAACCAACGCAGGACCAAGACTGTTATTCAGGCCGACTGAGGACAACCTGCCAGCAGGATTACCCAAATGTAATGACTGCAACAGTGAAACACAAAGAACATCTGGCAATTTAGTGCCCTGACGGCAAGAGTAGCTGAGGTGTATACTTTCTTATCCCATCAGTCCAATGCTCGGGAATCCCTGTCTGAAGGGGTGGGATTCTTAGAAGAGGTTGCTTTAATCCCTTTTGGCCCTCGAGAAGTGACCTCAGGGTCAACTGTAGGATTTTTAAAAAGATATTTGTGTGAGTCAGGGACTATTGTACCAGTCTGGTTTTCTGGGAGCAGGGGTGGGATTCTTAGAAGAGGTTGCTTTAATCCCTTTTGGCCCTCGAGAAGTGACCTCAGGGTCAACTGTAGGATTTTTAAAAAGATATTTGTGTGAGTCAGGGACTATTGTACCAGTCTGGTTTTCTGGGAGCAGGGGAAATGTTGTCAGGAGTCTAGCTGGATTGCAGGAAAACATCCTCCACAACATCCAGGACTGGGGGGGATGGCCAAAGGTCTGTGTTGTGGAAGATCGAAGAATTTCCATAGTCTTTATAGACTGAGGGTAGTCCCGACTCTCCCATTGGAAATGCTCCCTTAAGGTATGCAGAGTTTCCCCAAAAGTAAAAATCCTCTGGGGGAAGAGGCTGTAGGAATGGAATCCTCTGCATCAGAATCCTCATAAGTGGAGACGGGTTGCATGTCTTCATATTCAGATGCATCATATTCGTCTGACTCTTGATCAGACAAAACTACAGGGGACAGATCTCTTCCTTTTGGTGGGGGTAGCTTGGCTTCCCCTGATCAGCATACGGTTTTCCGCCATTTTAAGCATTTGAGACTTGAGGCAGGGTAGCAGGCGTCCAAGAGTAGGTTGGTTTCTTGTGTGTGGTTCATACCCTTGGCCTAAGAAACTTTGTAATTTTAGAAACAGTAGTAGCGAAAAGAAGACTGCTTTGAGATTCAGTAGTGCGAAGGACTTCCTCAGAAGCCAGTGCCTTCTCAGTGGCTCCGGACCCATCCACGGCAGAGACGACTGCAGGATCCTTAGTCGAAGAGTTTTGCGGCATATTGGACTTCAAAAGGGTCTCTGTAGCAGTCTGCGAAAGATCAGGGGCTGCATTAGCACCTCACTGAGTACCGGGGAGCTGACTACTAGCTTATGGAAGAATCATCAGTAGGTTTGGACCTGGGCTGTCTGTCTATCTTTACGATTTTTTCAGAAGATTTGCTGTCTGATGGCTTACCAGAGCCATATTGGAATTAGACTAAGCAAAAATATCTGGCTACAATAAGGGCCGACTGACAGTTCTGGCATTGAACAAAGCACAGAAGTGACTAGGGATGTTGTGGTCTGGGCCTAAACAAGTGACTCGGTAAGAGTGGAAGTGTCGGTGTGGTATTGGTTTTCCATAGGCAAGACAATTAACTTTCTGACATCGGTTAGTGCAAGAAAAAAAAATCCCCAATGGGGTACTTAGCTTTAGAAGACTTCAACTTCAATTCGGTAGATGAAAACTCAAGTAGCGGCCAGCTGACCGGCACTCGTGCAAACTGCTTCTACTTCAGGTTCCACAGCAAGACAGACTGATGTAATGGCATCTGCTGCCTTACTTTATACTACTGATGATCTGATGTCAAACCTCAAGCGACTGCAACCGGCAGAAATACTGAGTCTCTGGTATTCGGGCTGGCCGAGGGCTACCTGGTAGGGATAACCCAAATGTGATTACTGCAACAGTGAAACATTGAGATCATCACACATCCTATGGGCAATTTAGAACACAGCCAATTCACTTACTGGATGCAGGAAAAATACGACTGCACTCAAGTGTACTCATATTCCCCATCTTAACTCGCCAAGTGACAGCAAAATAGACTGCAGGATTAGATGAGAATACTAAATAAACTGTACTGGTAATGCTACAGAATTTCAGAAAATTATGCTCACTATAATGAAAGTAGAAGCATTCTCAGGCATTTTCCTAGCAAGAACTATAGGGTCACACCTGTATATGAACACTGAAACAAACACTAGAATGAAAAACTTTCCTGAAAGTTTTCCTCTAACCATATCCAAAGTAATAAGGAATTAGCACTGCAATACTGCTCCCAGAAAGTAAGTCCTGCGTATCTGTATTGTGACTCTGCTGGCCAAAGTTCAAGTGATCACGTAAATTCACACAGTGGGCCACAAGTCTATAAACATGATGGGCTGTTGTGCAGTAATCCTAAGACAAGTGCACCCTTGATTAATGTAATATTCACACAAAAATAGTCAAGCAGCACTGCCAAAAGTGAACTTGTCCAGTTGATGCTTGCTTACAAGGGTTTCAGAAATCGTAGCAAAACCCTAAACCCATGAACATACTGCCAAACACAGAAGCAGGGGAAAGTAATTGCCTGGGCACACAAACAGCGGCTTTGCCCTTAGCAATATCAACCATTTCTTATACAAGCAAATCAGTGAGCAAGCAGAAGACAGCCCTTGAGAAGTTTTATAAAGGATGCATTTTATAATTAGAGTCACAGACAACTGCTACAACAGGTTTTCAAAGATCTGCTAGGAAAGGAGGACCCACCTGAGGCATTTAGTATTTGAAAATGAGAGACTGCAAGTGGTCAGCTTAGCCAGATTTGCTTTCAGACTGAGAAATGCATCAAGGGCACTTATTTCTAAAAGATGCATTACAAACGTATTTTCCAGTGTATTGTAGACCATGGAATTTGCCTCACTGAAGCTTTGCTTCAATATGAAATATTTAGCAACAAAACAAGGTTTATGTTTATATAGAAAAAGCATATTTTGATGTTACAAGTAAAAAAATTTTCACCAAATTCATCTGGCTTTATTTCTTAGCAACCACCAAAGTCTATGGTCTGCACGTCTAATGCAGTTTTGAAAACTACTTCAGGTAGTTGACTCTGGCATACCCAACTTCTTAGTGCAAGGTATCTTGACAAAGCCAAAAATAATGGGGGGGGGCACAGACCAAAGTCAGGGAAACATTTTAATCTTCTAAACTTAGGAAGTTGCTAGCATAGGTTTTGCACTGGCATGCTTTTAATGAATGATATAAAGTCAAACTCAAATGCCTGCCATTAAGTGACTTCAAACCTCAATTTGTTAGGGAAAACATTTTATGATTAACAAAAAATATGAAGCAGAAATTCTGCACGTTGTGAAACTCTAGGCAGTTGAGAGAAATGGTCAAGACATTGACATTCTGGACTACAGCTCCTCCAAATGGAAATGCCACAACTCTGCACAGACCTCAGACTACTCTTTTCTACGACATCATGAAAAGGGTAACTGTCACTACGATACTGCTTTTGAATAAGCATCTCCAATTTATCAGCAACTTTCCATCCCCAGTACAAACTATTTAGGTTGCTCAAAATGCTTTGCAAGCACATCTGGCAGATTTTCTAAAGCCATATATTCACTGCCCCTCCCCCCTTCAGATAGGCATTTTGTCATTTTTGTCTCAAATTTTGTTTCTTGAAAATAACTCATGTTCAGGCTGTATTAAGGAAGCAGAAAGTACAGTTTTGTACCTACCATAAATGTAGATGTCCGAACTGGATAGCATCTGCAGTCATAACAACTGGGTTGTCCTGTCGTCAGGCAGCCCTTCAGTCGGCCGGATTCCAAAGTCCGGGTCCGGCTTCGGCTGATGTCGCACTCCACCCGACGTCATCTCTGTTGGTCTTCGGGTATAAAAGCATCAGCCGACGCCATTTTCCTCAGTGTTTCTTGCCCCAGATGCCAGAAGCCCTCTTGCAGGCTAAAATTTGGATAGATGCCAATGTTTCCAAATAGATAGAGGTAAATACAACAATAAGCATGTATGTACATATATACAAACAAATACACCATAAAGACTCCCCAACAGCTAGCTATTAGGAGGGTAAACACCCTAGGAGTACCACAGAGTGATAGGAGTCAGGGTAATCCTGACTGCAGATGCTATCCAGTTCGGACATCTACATTTATGGTAGGTACAATACTGTACTATGTCCTTCATGGATGCATCTGCAGTCATAACAACTGGGTAGAATACCATAGCCAACTAGGGGAGGAGGATAAAAGTAGATTATGGTGTGTTTAGGATCCCTTGCAGTACAGCAGTGGCAAACCCTGCTCGGGATCTGGAATATAGAGGCAAATTATAATGCTTGGCAAATGTATGCACGGAGGTCCAAGTAGCCGCCTCAATAATGTGTTTGGTTGCCACTCCTTGTAAGAAGGCTGTGGTAGTGGCTGTTGCCCTTGTAGAATGAGGTCTTATGTTCTGTGGAATTGGTTTTCCATGGAAGGAGTAACAGAATCGTATGCAATTTCCTATCCATTTGGAGATTGTCTGTTTGGAAATAGCTTTTCCTTCCCTTCCTGTTGCATAGGCTACAAAAAGTTGGTCAGTCTTTCTGCTATTTTTTGTTCTGTCCAAGTAGTAGCGTAGCTGTCTATGTACATCCAAGGTATGCAGTATTCTTTCCCCTCTGTTTTGTGGGTTGGGAAAGAAGGTAGGTAGGTGGATTGCCTGGTTTAAAGACACTCTGGATACCACCTTGGGCATAAATGTAGGATTAGTCCTCATGGACACTCTATCTTGGTGGAAGATTAGGAAGGGTTGCACTGCCATTAAGGCCTGTAGTTCTGAAACCCTCCTTGCTGAAGTAATTGCCAGTAGGAAAGCAGTTTTAAATGACAGGTGTTGTAGGTCTGCTGTTGCTGCTGGTTCAAAGGGTGATAGTGTCAATTTTTCTAGCACAAAGTTTAAATCCCAAGCTGGTAATGGTGGTTTCCTTGGAGGTTTTACATTCTTGATTCCTCTGAGGAACTGCCTGAGCAAAGGGTCGAAAAAACAGGTGGATCAAAGCTGTATTCTGCTGAAATAGCTGATGCATGTATCTTGATGGAGGAGTAGGACAGGCCTGAATGAAGAAGTTCGGCCAGATACTCCAGAATATTAGGCATATCTATGTTTGACACATCTTTTCCTCTTTCCGTACTCCAAATGACAAACCTTTTCCATTTTCCAGCATAGTTCCTTCTTGTTGAAGGTCTGCGTGCTTCAAGAATAATGTCTTTTACTCTTTGGGAAATTAGCTGCTGCTATGTGATGTTCCATGCAGTCAGTTGCAACGTTTTTAGGTTTGGATGTATGATGCTGTAGTTGTTCTGAGTTAACATCAAAGGCATCAGGGGTAATGGCCACATATTGTTCCGAGACATGCTCCTCAGTAGTGGGTACCAGTGTTGTCTTGGCCAGTTCGGAGCTATCAGGATTATCCTTGGACGTTCTTCCTTGATTTTCAGTAGTACCTTGTGTATCAAAGGAAGAGGTGGGAATGCATATGCTGTTAGGCCTTTCCAGTTGAAGGAGAGCGAATCCACTTTCCATGCTAGTGGGTGGAATGTCCTTGTGCAGAATTTTTTGAGCTGGTGATTGAGAGGTGATGCGAATAGGTCTATCTGTGGCATTCCCCATTTCTTTGAGATTGTCTTGAAGATGTCCGGGTGCAGCTTCCATTCGTGGGCATCCGAAGTGGTTCTGCTTAATATGTCTGCTAGAGTATTGTCTTTCTCCGGTACAAATATTGCCTGTAACTGGATGTTGTAGCTGAGTGCCAGGGTCCACAGCTCCAAGGTCATTCTGCATAGGGGTATGAATGAGTGCCTCCCTGTTTGTTGATGTACCACATGACTGTGGTGTTGTCTGTCCTTATCATCAACTGGCCCTCTGAGAAATGGTTTGAACTTTTGGATTGCCAGTTTTACTGCCAGCATTTCTTTTAGGTTGATGTGCAGGTGAAGTTGATCCTGTGTCCACAATCCTTGCACGCATTTGTCCAGCATGTGGGCCCCCCATCCTAGGTCTGAAGCGTCTGTTGTGATGGTCTGGCTTGCTTGACATCTGCGAAAGGGTAGGCCTGGGTTTGACTGGCATGCCTGAGCCCACCATAGGAACTCCTGTTTTAAGCATGGAATTAGTGGGATTTCTGTTTCTAGACTGTGGCTGTGTTGGGACCATAAATTCTTTAGGTACCACTGTAGTTTTTTCTCATATGTAGTCTGGCAAATGGAACCAAGATTATGCATGATGCCATGAAGCCCAAGGCCTGCAGTACTTTTCTTACTGTTAACTTGTTCAGTTTTGTTAGTGCCAAGAAGTAAAGAGGAAGTTCTTTTTGTTTTTCTGTAGTCAGGAATGCCATTTGTTTTACTGTGTCCAATTCAGCCCAAGAATGTCCTTGTTTGGGATGGTATCAGCCTTGACTTTTGTAAATTGACTGTGTATCCCAGTGCTTGTAGCAAGTAAATGACCCTTTGTAAATCTGTTGTCAGCTTGCTTTTGTTGTCCCCTTGTAGCAGGCAGTCGTCCAGGTATGGGTAAATTTGAATTCCCTGTAGTCTGCAATGGGCGATTACTGATGCCAGGCATTTTGTGAATACTCTGGGCGCAGTAGATAAGCCAAAGGGCAATGCTGAGAATTGATAGTGCTCTGATCCTGCAAGAAATCTGACGTATCTTCTGCAGATTGGTCGAATGGGGACGTGCAGGTATGCCTCCTTGAGATCTAGAGTTACCAGCCAAGACTCCTTGCCCAGCATGGGAAGAAGTTGCTGTAGGGTCAGCATTTTGAATTTTGGGACAATGATGTATGTATTTAAGGTGGACAGGTCGAGAATTGGTCTCCAACTTTTTGCCTTTCTTGGAACTAGGAATAGTCTGGAATAGAACCCCTTTCCTTGCTCTGCTGTTGGCACTCTTTCCACAGCTCTCATGTTTGCTAACTCCATTATCTGGCGTAGAGCCTCTGTTTTTGATTTGGAGGTAGATTTGGCATTCCTCTTTGACTGGTAAAGTGTGGAAGTGAAACCGGTAACCTTGATCTATGGTTTGTAAAATCCACTTGTCTTTTGTTATGTAGTGCCAGTTCTTTGAAAATAAGGTTAACTTTCCGCCTAGAGGAGCTGCTATTTGTTCCCTGGTAGGCGGATTTAGGGTTAAGTCACTGTGGTTGTGCTGATGTAGTGGCAGTGGCTGTGTCTGTGCCTCTGTTGTTACCTTGCCACTGTCGTCCTCTGTAGGCACCTCCTCTGGATTGGTTTCTGCCTCTGGAACGTCTATTCCTGCCCCTTTGAAATTTTGTGGAGTCAGGAAAGGACCAATTTTTGGCAGGCCAGTTCCTGCTAAACCTTGGGGTTGAACCTGCAAGAAATCTTTAACAGTTTGAACAGATTTTGCCTTTTCTTCCATTTTCTTCATAACCTGCTGGGCAGGTGTACCAAACAAACTTGTCTTGTCCATAGGAGCATCTAGCAGCTTAGCTTTAACATGATCCGGTAAAGCTTGTTCCTTTAGCCATGCATGCCTTCTTATCACTGTGCCTGTCATGGCTGATCTAAATGAAGCCTCCAGTGCATCATAGCCACATTTTAAGGAATGGTTGCTAACCTGTTGTATGTTATTTACCATCTCTAATACATATTTCTTATCAAGAGATTCATCAGTGGTTAGTTTTTAGTTAACTGATCAAGCATAAACTCTTGGTATTGTATCATGTGAAACTGACAGTTTAAAGCTCTAGCTGAGAGAGTAGCTGAAGTGTAGACCTTTTTACCCCATCTGTCTAATGACCTTGCTTCCCTTTCAGAAGGTGTAGGGTTTTTAGCTATGGTCGCTGACTACTGCCTTGGGACCCTGGGATATAGTTTCTGGGTCTGCAAGTGGGGCCTTGTAAAGGTGGTGATGAGTATCTGGCACCCTGTAAAATCTGTCTGGTTTGGCAGGGGCTGGGGGTATAGAGTCTGGAGCGGAGCAAACATCATTGAAAGCATCATCCACCACAGAGAGAACAGGAGGTATAGCTAAGGGCCTGTGCTGTGGGAGGTGCAGAAAGGTCCTAAGTCTTTTTCTGGAGTCTGAAAAATCCTGTTGCTGCCATTGGAACTGTTCTCGCATGGCATGCAAGGTTTCCCCAAAGGAGAATTTTTCTGGTGGAGAAGCAGCTGGAATGGATTCTTCAGCATCAGAATCTTCAAAATTGGAGAAGGGAGCCTCTGGCTGGTCAGTTATGTCTGATTCATCAGCAGATTCATCAGAGGACACTGGCTCAGGGGGCTCTGCCCTAGGTCTCTTCTCTGGGGGCTGAGAGGCCCTGTCTGGGTGAGATTGAGATCCTCTAATTAAAGAAATTAAATCTTCTGCCAAAGTAAGCATTTGAGAACTAGAAGAGGGCCTGGATGTGGGGGGTTTAACAGGCACTGTTTTAGTAGTCTTGGCTGCTTTAGCCCTGGCGAAGGCCTTAATGGACATGGCTGCTGGAGGCCTAGCAGCACCACGTGCTGGGGTAGAGACATCCAAGGGGATGGTGTCTGATAAGTCAACCACCGTAGTGGGTAAAATTTCTGAGGTCGATTCAAGAGTTGTAGCAGGGGCCTCAGTTGTAGGAATAGGTTCAGCTGTACTTAGATCAGTTTTCTCGGTTTCGGCCGAAACCGAGACATTCGCGGTTTGCTTAACCATGGTTTCGGCCGAAACCGCGGACCTTGAGTGTCGGTCTTTATCTTTGCGTTTTTTGGTAGATTGGGTAGTCGGAGGATCCGACGGCATAATGTACGCAAAATCAGAACAGAAAAACTGTTCTGCAAACTCCGACCGACGCCTAAGCGTTCGTCGGTTGAAAGAAGCACAGGCCGAACAGGCTGCTACGTCGTGGGCTGGGCCTAAACAAGGCAGACAGTAAGAGTGGAAATCTTTATGAGGTATTTGTTTCCCACAGGTTAAACAATTGTTAACTTTTTCTGACATCGGCTGAGGCAAGAAAGAGTCCCCAACGGGGTACTTAGCTTTAGAAGCCTTCGAAGTAGTATTCGCTGGCAGTAATCTCTGGATCCGACCGACCGGCACTTGCGAACAGCTTCTGCTTCGGGCGCCACGCGGCAAGAAAGACTGAGGAAAATGGCGTCGGCTGATGCTTTTATACCCGAAGACCAACAGAGATGATGTCGGGTGGAGTGCGACATCAGCCGAAGCCGGACCCGGACTTTGGAATCCGGCCGACTGAAGGGCTGCCTGACGACAGGACAACCCAGTTGTTATGACTGCAGATGCATCCATGAAGGACATCATTAAATCTACGATCAAATATTAACTTTGAGACAGCATTCCTAACTTCCAAAATAACATCTACACAGTCACTGTTGACATGTAAAATTAACAGAATAATCTGCAAGTGCCACCAAATCTGAGGATTCATATGGTAGTTAGGACTACAAGACAATACAGACATCCGAAGAGGGTGCATAGCTGGCCTGATAAGCCAGGCATGTGCTGCAAGGAGGGCAGTCATCTTGCTCAATAAGAGAACTTTTTTTCCTTGAAAGTTTTTAATTTTCACTCAGGACAGCCTTTAACATCTTTCAGGAGGCACCTCTCCCAAGTCAACATTAGCACAAATATTTGACATTTATTTGACTGGCAACAGCAATTACCAAAAATATTCTAGTTCAAATGATTTCCTTTGATAACCATGTTGCCAAAGTGGTTAGAAAATCTTTCTGTGTGACCCATCTGATCACGAAAGGGTTTGCATCAAGATCCAAGGATGTAATGGTCCCCCTCTACTCTTCCCTCATCAGACCCATTATGGAGTACAATGCACCAATTGGAATGTACCTGGCTAGACATCTCCAGCAGCTGGAGAGACCACAGAGGCACCTAACCAAGAGAATTACTGGCCTCAAACAGTTGCCCTATGCAGCACGACTGAAAAAGCTAAGACTGTTCTCTGTTGCATACCGCTTTCTTAGAGGTGATCTCTGTCCAACGTACAGAGCCATGTCCAACCCAGAATTGTTGAACATGCTCCATCTTAAAACCAAATCTACTCGAGCTACACGCTCTAGGGATATAAACTTCAACACAACAATGAATAGAACATGCTGGAGGGATAGATTCCCTTCGCAGAGACTTCCCTTACTATGGAACACGGTCCCAAGCTATATAAAAGACACAGCCCCTCATTATCACTCAACAGGAACCTTGATGAGTGGATGGGTAACAAAGTTCACACCGGGGATCACACCAACAGCACTACTAGATAGGGGCCAAGTGTACTAGCTGCTAGTACAAGGGTCTAGAGAACTACTAAAGGGGCAGTGAATACCGCACAACGTGGCTGGGCTAATATATGCCTTCGGGCAGATAGCTCAGTACCAACCTATGAACCTATCATTCTTCATGCTTTCCGTATAAAGATACCATCTTCATGCTTCCCAAACAAAAATACTATATTCAAAGTAGGCTTTGTAGAGCAGTTCATCTGCTCTGTACTTAAATTGCAGAGGATGCTACTTAACCTGTTGCAGTCTGATCTGAAAGTGAAGAGGTACTTTCTCCAAATACTTTGAATATGTTTTGCAAAGGTGTTTAGAATCAGTTTCCATCAGAACTTGGCACAGAAAATAGCAAAGGCATGCAAAATTCTAACAGTTCCTTTGATTCCTAAATACGTCTCGTCCTTCTGCAAGTGCTAGACCTGTAGGAAACTGGTACACTGTCACAGGCCCTACAACATTCTAGCATCTACTCACAACACAAGTGGATTACTTGAACATAACGCATACAGCTAAAGTTGCATCATTTCAAAACACTTCCTTTTCCCAGTTAATCTTGTTCCAGATTTCTTAAAGGTAGTTAGCTTAGACAGCATGTAAAATGCAAAAGCATGACCTCACCTTGTGCAGTGCTGCTAGTGTTCTGCATCAGACCAAAGTTAGTGACACTGCAGTATGACATTTTTCAGAATTATCCCTTTACATTCTTACTAAGCTTGAAGTTACGCAATCTTAACTTGAGACAAGTCTTTTCATTCTGGTCCTATGTTAGATCCCACATTTAACATATCAGGTACATCAATTCCTTCCAAGACTTCAAATTACTTTTACAAATATTAATAGTCTCTTGCACCGATGAAATATCAAAGGGAAGTCTACAGACTCTGTACCCTAAACTAGGGTCAGTTATTTCCCCCACAAGAACTAGACAGGAAAAAATTCCACGCGCTATCTTGTATCCCAAAACCCCACAATACAATCAAGCCAAACATCAAACACATGCAATACATTTGCCATTAGAAAGCAAGAGTAAAATCTCCCCCGAAACTAAATTATGGTAGACCCCATAAACCATACCAGACAGATCCTATGATTAGGCTCATCTTTTAAATCCGTCCGCATTTACCTTCCTGAACATCTACAAAAATCCTAGGAAAGGTGGATGTGTGAAACCTACTGTGGCAATGAGTTATTAATACAAGAATCTACAACTAAGCTGAAGGACTATCACAGTTGTACTCTGCTCAGACACTGATGCTATAGTAACCTTATAGATGAAATGCAGATGACAAAAGTAGAAGTGTCCTGTGCCTCTCAAAAAGTAGTGTACACTTGCCACAAATGTAGAGGTTATTCACTGTTACAGTCCTCACATTTGGGTTATCTGCCTGCAGGTAGCCCTCAGCTGGCCTGAATACCAGTCTTCAGATTTCTGCATCAGATGCTGTCGCTTCTTCCATAACATCAGGTCAGGGGTATAAAACATGCAGCAGATGCCATTACATCAGTTTTTCTTGCCCCAGATGTCAGGTGCCCCCACAATAGGAATTATATGGTATGGTATACCCCCAGCAAAAAGCAAATACACATAAAATAATATCTGCCAAACAAAAAGGAAAGGTAGAGCCAAGAGAAGTCGGGGCTGGAGGGAGGGTAACCAGGACTGCAACAGTGAATACACTAACATCTACATTTATGTAAGTGTACACAACTGTACTATGTTCTTCGTGTTTCACTGTTGAAGTCATCACATTTGCGTCGATTCCCAAAGCTAAGGAAGGGAGGAGGTAGTTAAAGAGCATTAGGGCCAGCTATTAAGCCCTGCAAGACTGCTGTGGCAAATACAGATCTGGATTTAGAAAAGACAGGCAGGTAGTAATGCTTGGTGAAGGCATGTGCAGAGCTCCAGGTAGCAGCTTCCAGGATGCCCCTGGTAGGGACTCCTCTGAGAAATGCCATAGAGGTAGATGCAGCCCTGGTGGAATATGATCTTATACCCGGTGGAGTATGATCTTATACCCGGTGGAGTAGGTTTTCGGGCTATCCATTTGGAAATTGTTTACTTTGAAATGGCCTTACCCTCTGCCCCTGCAGCAATGCCAACTAGCAGCTGGTCAGATTTTCTGAGAGGCTTAGTCCTGTCCAAATAGAATCTAAGTTGTCTGTGCACGTCCAGAGAGTGCAGTATCCATTCCCCTTTGTTTTGTGGGTTAGGGAAAAAAGTAGGCAAATGAATTGATTGGTTCATGGTTTAGGGCCACACTAGACACCACCTTGGACATAAAGCAAGGATTAGTCCTGAGGGAAACCCTGTCCATATGGAAGATAATGAAGGGTTCCACTACCATGAGGGCCTATAATTCCGACACTCTTCTTGCTGAAGTGATGGCTAAAAGTAAGGCTGTTTTCCAAAAAAGGAATTTCAACTCTGCTGTTGCAGCCGGCTCAAGGGAGGGGGGGGGGGGGGTGAGCTTTTCCAATACAAAGTTAAGGTCCCAGGCTGGAGTGGGAGCTCTCCTGGGGGGGGGGGTCTTAAATTTTTGGCCCCTCTAAGGAATTGTTTTAGCAAGGGGTGAGAGAAGAGTGGTGGCTCGGTATTATGTGCTGAAATGGCAGAGGCATTAATCTTAGTTGACGAGAAGGATAAGTCCTTGTGGAGCATTTCTGTTAAGTACTCTAGAATATGGAGTAAGCTGGGCACTGTTGTGGCCATCCCCCAAGCCTAGCTCCAGGAACAGTATATTTTTCCACTTCTCAGCATAGGAATTTCTGGTACTAGGCCTCCTTGCCTCCAGAATGACATCCCGCACCTGCTGACTGAGGGATGCTAGAGAAGAGTCATGGAATTAGCTAGGCTGCAAAGTTCAGGGTTTGAAGCTAAGGGTGCAGAATCTGGCCCGCCTGCTGGGACAGCAGGGCAGGGGTCTGAGGCAGGTGCCATGGTTGTAACAGTGTCAGACTGCACAAAGAGGGGGTACCGGTGCTGGTGTGGCCAGTCTGGTGCATCAGTATTGTTCTTTGCTTGTCCTGTTTGACCTTTGGTAGAACCTTCGAGAGGAGAGGCAGAGGGGGAAAAGGCATAAACAAACAGAGAGGGTTTCCCAGGTAAAGGACAGGCATCCACTTTCCAAGCTTGACTGTGGGGAGACCTGGTGCAGAATTTGTTCAATTGGTAGTTCTGAGGGGAGGCAAACAGGTCTACCTCTGGGATCTCCCATTTGTTCAAGAGGTTGAATATTTTGGGTTCTAGTTTCCATTCGTGGGGGTCCATGAGATCGGCTTATGTGATCTGCCAGCGAATTTAGTTTGACTGGCAGGAATTGGGCTTATAGGTGCACTTGGTAGCTCAAGGCTGTGCTCCACAGAGCCACGGCTAGTCTGCAGAGAGGGTAGGAGTGAATTCCCCCTTACTTATGTACCACATAACTGTGGTGTTGCCTGTCTTTACCAATAGTTGTCCTGGAAGAATAAGGTCTTTGAAGGCTGTCAGAGCATTCTGTATAGCGAATACTTCTTTTTGACTGATCTGCAGGTGCATCCGTCTCTGGTTCCATTTGCCCTGAATGCACTGCCCTGCCATTTGAGCCTCCCATGCATAGTCGGATGCGTCCGTTGTTAGGGTTTGGGTGGCCGGGGGTAGAGTGAAAGGGAGTCCCTTGTTGTGGTAGTAGGCCTCTGCCCACCAAAGGAACTCTGTACTTAGACAAGGAATGATAGGAATCATGGTTTCCAGGTCTCGAGAATGTTGACACCAGATACCATTGGAGTTTCCTCATACGCAGTCTTGCATATAGAATTAGCAGAATGCAAGAGGCCATGAACCCCAGAGTTTGCAGTATTTTCCTTGCAGATGGCTGGGTTTTTGTGGCCAATAGTTTGAAGTAGGTTGTCAAATTAACTTGTTTCTCCAGAGTGAGGAATGCCATCTGGGAAGTTGTGTTCAAGCTTGCTCCCACGAATACAATCTTGTTGGCAGGGTACTAGGTGAGACTTCTTTTCGTTGATGGTGTACCCCAGTGAGGTTAGGAGTTTCTTTACAAATGCCAGGTATTGTAATAGCAAGTCCTGGCTTTCTGCCTGAATCAGACAATCGTCCACATACGGGTAAATCTGAATATTTCTTTGCCTGCAAAATGCCATGGCTGGAGCTAGACACTGAACACCCTGGGCGCAGTAGATAAGCAAAAGGGAAGTGCAGAGAAAGTACAGTTGTGTACACTTACCATAAATGCAGATGTTAGAATGTATTCACTGTTGCAGTCATTACATTTGGGTTATCCTGCTGGCAGGTTGCCCTCAGTCGGCCTGAATTCCAAAGTCTTGGGGCCTGCGTCGGTTGCTGTCGCCTCTTCCCCGACGTCAGGTCGTCAGGGGTATAAAAGATGCAGCAGACGCAATTTTATTTAGTTTTTCTTGCCCCAGATGACAGGTGCCCCCAAAAGGGTAGGCTAAAATTATGCAAATAAAACATACATGCACCAAAATAAGCTTTATCTTCATCTATAAGCAAATACACCACCAAGGTTGTATAGGTTAGAGAAGTGAAAATAAGTTCCAGCAAAAAGGGGGATGGCGGGAGGGTAACCTGGACTGCAACAGTGAATACACTCGAACATCTACATTTATGGTAAGTGTACACAACTGTACTATGTTCTTCGTGTTTCACTGTTGCAGTCATTACATTTGGGTCGAGTCCCAAAGCTATGGTTGGGAGGCTGGAGCTAAACAGCATTAGGAGCGGCTATGAGGCCCTGCAGAACTGCAGTGGCAAAGCCTGCCCTGGATTTAGAGTAAAGAGGCAGATTGTAATGCTTTGTAAAGGTATGCACTGAACTCCAAGTAGCAGCTTCTAAAATATGTCTTTGGTTGATACTCCCCTGAGAAAGGCTGCAGAAGTGGTTGCAGCTCTGGTTGAATGTGGCCTAATGCCCTTAGGTACTCGTTTGCCATGCTGTGAGTAGCAGAAACTAATGCAGTGACCTATCCACTTTGAAATAGTCTGCTTGGAGATAGCCTTTCCTTGTGATGCTGCGGCATATGCCCAGTAATTGTTCTGTCTTTCTAAAAACTTTAGTTTTGTTCAAGTAGAATCTAAGTTGTCTGTGTACGTCCAAAGAATGCAGAATTTTCTCCCCCTTGTTCTGTGGATTTGGATAAAAAGTTGGCAAATGAATTGTTTGGTTAAGGGCTACACTGGATACCACCTTGGGCATAAAGGTAGGGTTTGTTCTCAGAAATACCCTGTCTGATGAAAAATTATAAAGGGTTCCACAGCCATGAGAGCCTGTAGCTCTGAAACTCGTCTTGCAGAAGTTATTGCTAAGGGCAGAGCTGTTTTCCAAGATAAGAACTTTATATCCCGCAGTAGTCGCTGGCTCAAAAGGAGGCAAGGTGAGTTTTTCCAAGACATAATTGAGGCCCCATGCAGGTATTGGCGTTCTCCTTGGAGGCCTTACGTTTTTGGCTCCTCCGAGGTACTGCCTTAAAGGAGGAGAAAAGAGTGGTGGCTCTGTGTTGTAATGAGCCGAAATGGCAGAGGCATGGATTTTAATTGATGAAAAAGGTAGGCCTTTGTCCAGGCTCTCAGTTAAGTATTGTAAAATCTGAGGTATATTTGGGACAGCTGTATCAGTTCCTTGAGCTTGGTTCCAAGCGCAAAATCTCTTCCATTTCCCAGCATAGGATTTTCTAGTACTAGGCCGTCTGGTTTCTAAAATGACATCCATCACAGCTTTACTGAGAGGTGTGGTTTGTATGGTTACATTATCTGCCATGCTGCCAGGTTTAGGGTCCTGAGTTGGCTGTGCAGAATCTGTTTGTTTTGCTGGGACAGTAGATGAGGTATTTGAGGTAAGGCCCAGCCTGGGCAT
Organism: Protopterus annectens; assembly: GCF_019279795.1. Classification (NCBI taxonomy): domain Eukaryota; kingdom Metazoa; phylum Chordata; order Ceratodontiformes; family Protopteridae; genus Protopterus; species Protopterus annectens. The sequence goes on along the minus strand of NC_056744.1, from coordinate 76,383,437 downwards.
TGGGACAGGTTCCTTAAGATCAGATACTAGTACTGGCGTGGCCAGTCTGGGGCAATCATTTTTGGTTTCTCCTGCCCGACCTTTAGGAGTACCTTTGGGAGGAGAGGTAGTGGAAGAAAGGCATATACTGATAGGTTTTATCCAGTTGAAAGATGAGGCGCCCACTTTCCAAGCTTGTTTGTGGTAAGTCCTTGTGCAGAGCCTTTTTAGTTGATAGAGGGGGAGGCAAATAGATCTATGTTCAGGCGTCCCCATTTCTTTAACATGCTGAAGACTTGTGGATCCAGGTGCCACTCGTGGGGATCCGTGAGGTTTCTGCTTAGTCTGCCAGAGTATTTTCCTTTCCTGGCAGGAATTGTGCCTGCACATGAACTTGGTAAGTCAATGCTGTGTCCCATAAAGCCATGGCTTGGCTGCACAGGTGATAAGAATGAGTGCCCCCCCCCCCTGCTTATGTACCACATGACCGTGGTGTTGTCTTGTCTTTATCAGTAGTTGTCCTGGATGAAGTAGGTCCTTGAAGGCTGTCAGGGCATTTTGAACAGCTGGCATCTCTTTTTGATTGATATGTAGATACTTTTGGTTTGTGAACCAGGTGCCTTGAATGCCTCTTCCTTCCATGTGTGCCCCCCAGGCATAATCTGAAGCATCTGTCGTTAGGCTCTGCCTGGCTGGGGGTAGTGAGAATGTCTGTCCCTTGTTTTGGTGACAAGCCTTTGTCCACCATCGAAACTCCTGTTGCAGGCAATGAATTAGAGTAATCATTGTTTCCAGACTGTGGCAATGCTGCGTCCAGACACTTTAGGCACCATTGAATTTTCCTCATATGCAGTCTTGCATATGGAATTAGTAAGATGCAGGATGCCATGAAGCCCAAAGCCTGCAGAATTTTTTGGGCCTTTGTTGCCATTTCCTTGGAATAGGTTGTCAGTTGCCTTTGTTTGTCTTGAGTGAGATAAGCCATCTGGGCAGTTGCATTTAAACCTGCACCCAGGAATGTTCTCTTGAGAGGGTACTAGTTTTGATTTCTTTTTGGTGACTGTGTACCCTAGGCATGTTAAAAGTCTTCTCACAAACATCAGATGCTATAGTAGAATGTCCTTGTTCTCTGCTTGTATGAGGCAGTTGTCCAAGTAAAAGGTATATTTGTATTCCTCTTTGTCTGCAGTAAGCAATTACTGGTGCCAAGCACTTTGTGAAGACCCTGGGTGCAGTAAATAAGCCAAAGGGCAGTGCAGAGAATTGGTAATGCTTTCAGCCAGCCTTGAATCCGAGGTATCTTCTGCATGATTCTCTGATTGGGACATGCAGGTATGCCACTTAAGTCTAAAGTCACAAGCCAAGCCTTGCTGCCTAGCACGGGCAGTAGCTGCTGTAAGGTCAACATCTTGAATTTTGGAATATCCAGGAAAGTGTTTAATTTAGATAGGTCCAGTATTGGTCTCCATGCTTTGTCCTTTCTGGGTACCAAGAACAGCCTTGAGTAAAATCCTTGTCCCTTTTCTTGCTGTGGCACTTGTTGAATAGCCCTCATGTCCATGAGAGCTGTGACTTGTTTTTGAGCCTCTGCCCATTGAATTTTTGGCAGGTCTGGCCAACCGTTTGCCCTTGTCAGGGTATGGAAATGAAACCTGTAGCCTTGTGACACTGTCTAGAACCCATTTGTCCTGGGTTATAATGTGCCAATTTTGAGAAAAAAGTGCTAGTTTTCCACCTAAAGGTGCTGCCAGAAGACAAGTGCTTGGTGCAGGCAGGTGGAAGTCATTGGGACAGTTTCCTGTACGATTGTGCTTAGTCTTCTCCACCTTTGGAGGTAGAAGCACTCCACTGTTTAGACCCGTAGGATCCTTGTGGCTGTGATCTGCCTCTAGGGCATCTGGATCTGGCCCTTTGAGGTCCATCTGAGACTGGAAAGGACCAGCTCTTTGTAGGCCAGTGTCTGCTTCTAGGTGGCTGTACCTGTAAGAAATCCTTGACCGTTTGCATAGATTTAGCTTTGTCCTCCATTTTCTTTAACACCTCTTCCGCCTTAACACCAAATAAGTTATGTTGTAAAGGAGCATCTAATAAATTTTGCTTTAACATGGTCAGGCAGATTTGTTCCTTTAGCCAAGCATGCCTCCTAATAACAGAACCCGTAACAGTGGCCCTGCAGGAGGCCTCCAGAGAATCAAACCCACATTGCAAATTATGCTTTCCAACTTGTTCAGCTGCATGCAATAAATCCTGCATTTCTTCTGCACATTCAGAATTTGCCATCATTTTCTGTTTAAGCAGAGTCATGATAGATTGCTGATATTTAAGCATATGAAACTGGCAATTTAAGGCCCTTATAGCCAAAGTAGCAGATGTGCAAATCTTTTTTCCCCATCTATCCAGTGCCCTAGAAACCCTGTCAGAGGGGGTAGTGTTTTTTTTTTTTTTGCAGTAGAACCCCTTTAGGACCCTGAGAAATAGTTTCTGGATCTGCAGTATGGTTTTTGAAAAGGAATTTATGAGAGTCAGGGACCCTGTAGTATCTGTCCGGCTTAAAAGGAGCAGGTGTTAAAGAGCCAGGGGTCAGACTAGACTCAGAACACATCATCTACAATATCCAACAGGTGGAATAGCTAGAGGCCTGTGTTGGGAAGTAAAAGGAAGTCTGAGCCTTTTCTTAGATTCTGAAAATCTTGGCTCTCCCAGTGGAAGTGCTCCCTCATAGTAGGCAAGGTTTCCCCAAAAGAGTAGTCCTCAGGAGGAGAAGCTGAAGGAATTGATTCTTCAGCATCAGAATCCTCATAGGGGGGATAGAATATTCCTGATCAGAAGAGGAATCAGAAGAAATGGAAACCGGCGAACTGGCGACTTGCTTAGAAGCTTCATTGGTTTTGGATCTCGGTTGCCTGTCTTTTTCTTTTATTTTTTGTGAACTCCGGTAGTCTGATGGCTATCAGATGACATTGTATAATTAAATCTTCGCCCAAAATAGTTCAATGCAAAATCGTACCTACGCTTAGTGCATTGGTTAAATCTAGCACAAAACAGACAACTAGCAACGTTGTGGTCAGGGCCTAGGCAAGGAATACAATAAGAATGAAAATCCTTGAGGTATTTGCTTCCCACAAGAAATACAATTAACTTTCTGACATCGGTCTGGAGCAAGAAAAAAAGTTTCCCCAAAGAAAATCATCTACAATAGCCAGACTTCAGATCTGAAATTTGAACACGAAAATCTCAGGAGTCAGCCGACCGGCACTTGCAAACTGCTTCTGCTTCGGGCACCGCGCTGCAAGAAAGACTAAATAAAATGGTGTTGGCTGCATCTTTTATACCCCTGACAACCTGACGTCAGGGAAGAGGTGACAGCAACCAACGCAGAACTCAAGACTTCAGAATTCAGGCCGACTGAGGGCAACCTGCCAGCAGGATAACCCAAATGTAATGACTGCAACAGTGAAACATGAAGAACATCTGGAAGTGCATGGAGCCCGCCCTGAACCATAGGTATTGTCTGCAGGATTCCCTTATTGGGATGTGCAGGTAAGCTTTCTTTAAGTCTAGGGTTGCCAGCCAGGAAGAAGCTGGAGAGTTAGCATTTTGAATTTTGGAACCACCAGAAAGGTGTTGAGACTAGAGAGATGCAGGATAGGAAGCCATGAGTTTTCTTTTCTGGGTACCAGAAAAAGTCTTTAATAAAAACCTTGTCCCCTTAGTTCTGCTGGGACTGGTTGAATAGCTCTGATACTGAGAAGAGAACCTGCTGTTGGGCCTCCGTCCATTTGATTTGGGGGGGGGGGGGGTTTGGTAACGTGTGGAAGTGGAGTCTGTATCCTCTGGAAACTGTTCAAAACCCATTTGTCCTGGGGTAATGATTTCCCAGTTTTTTTGCATGCAGGGCGAGCTTTCCTCCTAAGGAAGCAAGTAGTTGAGTAGGGCTTGGGAGGGTTATGGTTAAGTCATTGATATTTTTCCGTAGGGGGGTAGCTTACTACTCCCTGCTTTGGAGGTGGGAGCCCCCCACTGCTTAGATCTGTGCATAGTCTGAGACTGAAGTCTTGGTCTGCTGTTCCTGGTTTTGGACTGAAGACCTGGAAGGGACCAGCTCTTTGAAGGCCAATGCCCACTGAATCTGGGAGGTTGTGCTTGTAGAAAATCTTCAACAGTTTGCATAGATTTTGCTTTTTCCTCCATCTTTTTGAGGACTTCCCCTGCTCTGTTGCCAAAAAGGCGGTCTTGGTTTAAGGGTGCATCCAGTAGTTTAGCTTTAACTGGATTTGGCAAGTTTTGTTCAAGCCAAGCATGCCTTCTAAGAACAGACCTAGTGACAACAGCCCTGCAAGATGCTTCTAAAGCGTCACAACCACATTGCAAAGTATGTTTATCAACTTTTTCTGCAGAATGCATTAAATCTTGAAAGTCTGTGTTCAGCACATACAGGAATCAATATAATTTTCTGTTTAAGTAGTCCCATAATATGCTGCTGATACTTTAACATATGAAACTGGCAATTTAAAGCCCTAATGGCCAAAGTAGCACAAGTGTAAACTTTCTTACCCCATCTGTTTAAGGCTCTAGAATCTATCGGAATGGGTAGGATTTTTGGCAGCAGTAGCCTTAATGCCTTTTGGTTCTTGGGAAATGGTCACCGGATCCGCAGTAGGATTCTTGAAGAGGAACTTGAGAGTCAGGTACTCTGTAGTACCTGTCAAGTTTTCTGGGAGGTGGAGGTAAAGTATCTGAGGTAAGGCTACATTCCAAGAAAATCATCTACAATAGCCAGAACAGGAGGGATAGCTAGAGGGTTGTGCTGAGGCAGGAGTAAGAATTCCTTAAGTCTCTTTTTGGACTCTGAATAGTCCTGGCTTTCCCAGCGGAAATGCTCCATAAGGGTATGCAACGTTTCACCAAAAGAAAATCATCTGGAGGGGAAGCAGAGGGAATGGAACCCTCTGCACTAGTCTCCTCATAAGTAGATAAGGGCAAATCTTGGTAAATCAGAAGGAGCAAAAATATCAGATTCCTGATCAGAAGAATCAAAGAAAGGGGGAAGGCTGGCTTCCCCTAATTAAGGTAATAAGGTCTTCAGCCAATCTAAGCATTTGTCTTTGAGGCATATGGGCCGGAGTCAGTGATCATCTGGAGGGGAAGCAGAGGGAATGGAACCCTCTGCATTAGTCTCCTCATAAGTAGATAAGGGCAAATCTTGGTAAATCAGAAGGAGCAAAAATATCAGATTCCTGATCAGAAGAATCAAAGAAAGGGGGAAGGCTGGCTTCCCCTAATTAAGGTAATAAGGTCTTCAGCCAATCTAAGCATTTGTCTTTGAGGCATATGGGCCGGAGTCAGTGATTTGGTAGTCTGTTTTCTAGGTGTAGTGCGAATTTTAAGACCTGGAGGAATTCGGTACTTCTAGATGGAAATGAAGCCAGTTTAATATGAAAGTTAGTAGGCCTGAATATACCCTCAGAAGCTGGTGCCTGCACAGCGGCTCCGGACCCATCCAAGGTAGAGACATCTGCGGGTTCCATAGTCTAAGAAGCATCTCGTGGCATACCGGACTCCGAAAGGTTTTCAGTAGAGGCCTGTGAATCTGTAGTAGCGGGTTTCAGGGGCTGAGTACAGGCGGACCGGCAACTAGCTTAACAGAAACGTAGTCGGCAGTTTTGGACCCATGTGGTCTGTCTTCAACCTTGCGTTTTTTCAGATTGGTAGTCAGATGGCTTAACTAAGCCATTTTGGAGTATGGAGATAGAGAACGAAAGTATTTAGCTACAAAAATAGCCTGACTACAAACAGTTCAGGCATTGAACAAGGCACAAAAACAACAGTGAGGAACGTCATGGTCTAGGCCTAAACAGATGATGCAGTAAGAAAGAAAATCTGAGGTATTTGCTTTCCAGAGGCAAGACAATTCTTATTTTTTTTCTGACATTGGTTAGAGCAAGAAAAAAGGATCCCCAACGGGGTACTATTTTTTTTGAAGACTTCGGGTCTGAAACTCGAAAACGAATATTTTAGTTGGCCAACCGCCACTTGTGAACTGCTTCTGCTTCGGGCACCGCACAGCAAGAAAGACTGATGTAATGGTGTCGGCTGCATGTTTTATACCCCCCCCCCCCGATGACCCGACATCATGGAAGAAGCGACAGCATCAGACACAGAAATCAGAATACTCTGGTATTCAGGCAGGCTGAGGACTACCTGCAAGCAGACAACCCAAATGTGATGACTGCAACAGTGAAACACGAAGGACATCATGCAGTACCCTTCAGGAAAGGCCTGCCCCAGTCCTTGGATAAGAAACGAGACTAGTCAGGGAGCTCAAGAAGGGGCAGCAAATTCACAAGTGAGCCTCTCATATGCTTCAAAGCAGACATCCTGGGAAAAGCTGTACAGGCAACTTCTGACCTGCCCAACAAAAGCCTTTCCAAGGTCAACAGTGGCCTACCTCATTACTCTAGCATGAAGAGTACATAGCTACTCAAGTGCGATTCTGTCAATATAACACTTGAGCCGTCTACACTATTCATGATATATGCAGGATTCTTTTCCCTTCAATCAGTGGACTGTGGTTAAAACTGCTTTAGAGTTATTAGCACTAGAGTGATTAGCACTCAAAGTTCAGAGTCCATCTTTAGTATGAAAAGATGGGCCTCCAAGGAATACTCCTAACAAAACTAAGGTGTCCTATACATCAATGCCTCTATTTTTGAAATTAGGACTGACTGAGGCAATGACTACAAAAACGTTTCAAGATAAACTCACAACAGACCAAACCTGGCACATTATGAAGTAAGGTATCTAGTTTCAAGAATAAGTCCCAGAACAGGAATGTGTCAGTGTGCCAGGAGTAAGACTTTTAGAAAATGTCAAAGCAGAGCTGGTGGAAAGCAGGAAGCTTCAAGGACAAACAGCCAACAAGTGTGTACCTCAGACTGCCTCAAGAGCACAGAAGTAGGTATTCAGTGGGTGGCTGTTGAATCAAAATGCTTTGGTATTTGGCATCTTTAAAATTTCTGCAGACATACCTGCTTCACTCAAGCCTTTTGGAAGTTTAAATTCATGGGACAGAATAAAACTCCATTTCAGTAATTTCCCTATTTTATCCCCCCACATACTGACCAAACCTCCCACCTAGACTTGAGCCTACTCATTCCAAACAGGAAAGTACAATTCTAGCATGAAAGACACTTTAGATTTCCTGCTACAAAAGCCATCCAGAGTTCATTCTGACAAGACTGTGGGGATTAGGCATCCTGACAGCTGGGGACATTATGCCATGTCCCAACTCTCAATGCTGATGAACATATGGACTACTTATGTTCCACAACCCAGGCAAATACACCTTTGCATATGCAAGTGTGCATATCTCTGGATTGGATAGCCCACCCACATTCAAGACTCTCCTCCCCCTGTCTAAGGTCAGTCTTCTGGAACAGGGCCATTGACCCACCCCTCCCAGGACAGATGTGCCCATTATCCTTCACTTGCTCCATCAAGTGCCCAAGCTTGTAATCCAACTTTGGTTTCCTCATGCTGGAAACAGGGCTTTATATACCATGTGCAAGCTTATTCCCTCCTGCTTTTCAAATGCAACAACATCATGCCCTGGACATTGGAAAAAGTATAGTTGTGTACACTTACCATGAATGTAGATGTTGGAGTGTATTCACTGTTGCAGTCATGACATTTGAGTTATCTGCTTGCAGGTCGCCCTCAGTCGGCCTGATTAACAAAGTCTTGGGTCCTGTGTCGGTTGCTATCCCTTCTTCCATGACGTTAAGTCGCCATGGGTATAAAACATGCAGCAGACGCCATTACATCATTTTTTCTTGCCCCAGATGTCAGGTGCCCCCCTAATGGGAAGCAATTAAATATAAAAGCACAAAGATATAGTAAAGGAAAGTAGAGGTATAGCCAAAAGTTAGGGGGCTGGAGGGAGGATAACCAGGACTGCCACAGTGAATACACTCTACATTCATGGTAAGTGTACACAACTGTACGATGTTCTTAGTGTTTCACTGTTGCAGTCATTACATTTGGGTAGATTCCCAAAGCTATGGTTGGGAGGAGGAATCTAGATAGCATTAGGGCCAGTTATAAAGCCCTACAAGACTGCAGTGGCAAAGCCAGCTGTGGATTTAGAGAAAACTGGCAAATGATAAGCTTGGTGAAAGTATGTACAGAACACCAGGTAGCAGCTTCTAGGATGTCCCTTGGTAGGGACACCTCTGAGAAAGGCTGTAGAGGTAGATGCAGCCCTGGTAGAGTGAGCCTGATCCCCACGGGGATAGGTTTTCCATGGTGCTTATAGCAGAAATGAATGCAATGGCTTAGCCATTTAGAAATGGTTTGCTTTGAAATAGCCTTCCCCTCTGCCCCTGCAGCAAATGTTACAAGCAGTTCAGATTTCCTTTGAGGTTTAGTCCTGTCCAAGTAGAATTTAAGTTGTCTGTGCACATCTAAGGAATGCAGTATCCGTTCCCCTTTATTCTGTGGATTGGGACAGAAGGTTGGCAAATGAATGGACTGATTAAGAGCCATACTGAATACCACATTGGGCATGAAAGATGGACTGGTTCTGAAGGACACCCTATCCGCATGAAAGATGATGAAAGGCTCCACTGACATAAGGGCCTGTAATTCAGATACCCTTCTAGCTGAAGAGACTGCTAAAGGAAAGCTATTTTCCAAGAAAGAAATTTTAAGTCTGCAGTAGCAGCTGACTTGAAAGGAGGTAGCGTGAGTTTCTCCAAGACAGTTAAGGTCCCAGGCTGGGGTTGTAGCTCTCCTGGGTGGCCTCAAAATTTTGGCCCCTCTTGAGGAACTGCTTCAGCAGTGGATGAGAGAAGAGGGGAGGTTCTGTGTTATGAGATTAAATGGCTGAGGCGTGGATTTTAATGGAGGAAAAAGACAAGCCCTTGTGAAGCATCTCAGGTACGTATTGTAAAATCCGAGGTAAATTGGGAGCTGCTGTGCTCATCCCTTGAAATGGATTCCAGGCACAGAATCTTTTCCATTTTTCAGCATAAGACTTTCTAGTACTAGGCCTCCTTGCCTCTAAAATAATATCCATCACAGGTTTGCTGAGGGATTAGCCAGGCTGCAAGGTTCAGTGTTAGAAGCGGAGGGTGCAGAATCTGTTTAACCTGCTGAGACAGCAGGGAATGAGTGAGGCAGGTGCCATGGAGATAACCGTGACTCCACAGGAGGTGGAACCAGTGTTGGCGCGGCCAGTCTGGAGCAATCAAAATCATCCTTGGTTTGTCCAGTTTGATTTTTAGTAGCACTTTGGAGAGCAGAGGTAGAGGGGGGAAGGCATAGACAGACAGGATTTTCCAGCTGAAGGACAGAGCATCCACTTTCCAAGCTTGTTTGTGGGGAGTCTTGTGCAAAATGTGTCCAATATTAGTAACAGGTCTATATCTGGGCTCTCCCATTTGCTTGTCAACATGTTGAAAATCCTTGGTTCCGGTTTCCAATCGTGTGGGTCCATGAAGCTTCTGCTTAGTCCGTCTGCCAGTGTATTTAACTTTCCTGGCAGGAACTGAGCTTGTAGGTGCACTTGGTAGCTCAAGGCTGTGTTCCACAATGCCATGGCTAATCTGCAGAGGAGGTAAGAATGTGTACCGCCCCCCCCCCTGCTTGTTTATGTACCACATAACAGTGGTGTTGTCTGTCTTTACCATTAGTTGTCCTGGAAGAATATGGTCCTTGAAGGCTGTCAGCGCATTTTGTACAGCTAACATTTCTTTTTGATTGATATGCAGGTGCATTTGACTTGGGTTCCATTTGCCCTGAAAGCACTTCCCTGCCAGGTGAGCCCCCCATGCATAGTCCAATGAGTCTGTTAGGGTTTGGGTGGCAGGGGGTTGTGTGAAAGGTAGTCCCTTGTTTTGGTGGCAGGCCTCTACCCACTAAAGGAACAATAGGCGTAGGCAAGGTATGATAGGAATCATTGTTTCCAGGTCTTGAGAATGTTGACACCATCGACTTTTTAGATACCACTGTAGTTTCCTCATATGCAGTCTTGCATATGGAATTAGAATAATGCAGGAGGCCTTGAACCCCAAGGCTTGCATTATTTGCCTTGCAGATATAGCAGGGTTTTGTTTGAAGTAGGTTGTCAAATGAATTGGTTTCTCTGGCGTGAGGTAAGCCACCTGGAAAGTTGTATTCAAGCTTGCTCCCAGGAATATAATTTGTTGACAGGGTACCAGGTGTGATTTTTCATTTATGGTGTACCCCAGACAAGTTAGAACCCTTTCTACAAATGCTAGATGATTCAAAAGTATGTCCTGGCTTTCTGCCTAAATTAGACAATCGTCCAGGTATGGGTATATTTGAATATTTCTTTGCCTGCAAAATGCAATAACTGGAGCTAGGCACTTTGGCTTATCTACTGTGCTCAGGGTATTCACAAAGGGCAGTGCAGAGAATTGATAGTGCATGTAGCCTGCTTTGAAGCGAAGGTATCTTCTGCAAGATTCCCAGACTGGGATGTGCAAGTATGCTTCTTTTAAATCTAGTGTTGCCAACCAGGCATCTTTCTTTGCCTAGCATAAGAAGTAATTGGTGAAGAGTCAGCTTCTTGAATTTTGGAATCTCCAAAAAGGTGTGTTTAGAGTAGACAGGTCCAGGATAGGACACCATGAATTGTCTTTTCTGGGTACCAGGAAAAGTCTCTAGTAGAAACAATGTCCCTTTTCCTCTTCTGGTACCAGTTGAATAGTACTTGTTTTTGGGCCTCTGCCCACTGATTTGGGGGTAGGTCTGGCCACCTGCTTGGTATTGGCAATGTGTGGAAGCGAAATCTGTATCCCTGGGACACTATTTAAAACCCATTGGGTAATGAGTTCCCAATTCTTTGCATGAAGAGCAATCTTTCCCACCAAAAGGGGCAGTCAGTTGATAAGTGCTTGGAAATTTTAAAAGGAAGTCATTGAGATAGTTTACCATGGGGGGGGGTCGTCTCATTATTCCCAGATTTGGAAGTGGAGGCCCCCCCACTGCTCAGTTCCGCATGTCGAAACCTGGGCTTTTGCTGTGTCTGGGTTTGGCTCAAGACCTGGAAGGGGCTGGAAAGGACCAATTCTTAGAGGGACAGTGCCTACTAAATCTAGGAGGCTGAACTTGTAAAAATCTTTAACAGTTTGCATAGACTTAGCTTTATCTTCCATCTTTTTAAGAACTTCCTCAGCCTTGTTGCCAAAACAGGCAGTCCTGATTTAAAGAAACATCCAACAATTTAGCTTTAACATGATCAGGCAAAGATTGCTCCTTAAGCCAAGCATACCAGTACCAGCAGCCCTGCAAGAGGCCTCTAATGAATCAAAATCACATTGCAAAGTATGGTTTTCCAACTTGTTCAGCAGAATGCAGTAAATCCTGTAATTATTTTCCACAGTCAGGAATCATCATTTTCTGTTTAAGCAGTCCAGTAACAAGCTGCTGATACTATAACATATGCAACTGGCAGTTTAAATCCCTAATAGAAAAGGTTGCAGAAGTGTAAACCTTCTTACCCCATCTATCCAGCACCCTGGAGTCTCTATTAGAAGGGGGTAAGATTTTTAGCAGTAGAAGCCTTAATGCTCTTGGGCCCCTGTGAAACAGTCTCTGGATCTGCAATAGGATTTTTAAAAAGGAAATTGTGGGACTTGGGGACCCTGTAGTATCGGTCAGGTTTTCCGGGAGCAGGAGGCAGGGGAATCAGGGGCTAAACTAGATTCCGAAAAAGCTTCAACAACGTCTAGTACAGGAGGAATAGCTAAAAGCCTATGCTGGGGTAGAAGGAAATCCTCAAGCCTCTTTTTTGAATCAGAAAAATCCTAGCTTTCCCAGTGGAAATGCTCCCTTAGAGTATGTAAGGTTTCCCCAAAAGAAAAATCCTCAGGAGGGGAAGCAGAGGGAATGGAGTCCTCTGCATCAGAATCTTCATAAGTAGATAAAAGCAGATCCAGACCAGAAGAATCAGAAAAAACAGAATCCTGATCAGAAGAATCAATCAACTTCAGTCCTAGGCCTCTTAGAAGGGGGGGGGGGGGTTGGTTACACCCAATTAGAGTTATTAGATCTTCAGCCATTCTTATTTGTTTAAGCATAGAGGCCTGAGCATGTGGCCTGGGCATCGGTTTTTTAGGCATGGATCGAGATTTAGGCCTAAGTAAAGGAGGCTTCAGTTTAATATGCAAGTCCTAGGCCTGAATACACTCAGAAGCCGGTGCCTGCACAGCGGCTCCGGACCCATCCAAGGTAGTGACATCCACGGGTTCCATAGTTGAAGTATCACGTGGTATACTGGACTCCAAATGGGTCTCAATAGAGGCCTGTGAATCAGAAGTAGCGGGTATCAGGGGCTGCAAAAGCACCTCACCGAGTACCAGCAAACTGGCGACTGGCTTAGGAAAAGCGTAGTTGGCAGTTTTGGACCTCGGCTGCCTGTCTTTATTCTTTGCGTTTTTTCAGAATCCCGGTACTCGGATGGCTAACAGACATTTCTGGATAATTAAACAGAGAACCGAAACATTTAGAGGCAAAAATATACAGACTACAGATAGTGCGCCGATTAAATAAAGCACAAAACCGACAGCAAGGTACGTCGTGGTCAGGGCCTAGGCAAGGAATACAGTACGAATGAAAATCTTTGAGGTATTTGCTTTCCACAAGTAATGCAATTATTAACTTTTACTGACATCGATAAGGAGCAAGAAAGTTTCCCCAACGGGGTACTTAGCTTTAGTTGAAAAAGTACAGTTTTGTACCTACCATAAATGTAGATGTTCGAAGATCCACATTGCTGCAGTCCTAACACTTGGGTAGTCCGCTGTCCCAGTCGGCCCGAATACCAAAGTATAAGGCTGACGTCGGTCAAGGCGCATTTGTCTGACATCAGGACGTCAGGGTACAAATGCGCATGACCGACATCATATCCTCAGTCTTTTCTTGCCCCAGATGTCAGAAGACCCTAAAAAGATAAGGCCAAAACCACAAAAAACACCAAACACTCCTGTACCTAATATATGTACAATATATACAAATTTACAAAAATAGAACCCCACCCACACAACCACCCCTAAACACAGAGGGGAAGGAGGGAGGGATAATTGGACTGCAGCAATGTGGATCTTCGAACATCTACATTTATGGTAGGTACAAAACTGTACTATGTTCTTCATCTCACATTGCTGCAGTCCTAACACTTGGGTAGAATCCCAAAGCAGAGGTAAGGGAGGATGGCTAAACTATAATGTAGCAGGAGCTGCCAAAATGCCCTGCAACACAGCAGTGGCAAAACCAGCCCTGGATTTAGAATAGAGAGGAAGGTGGTAATGCTTGGAGAAAGTATGCACTGAACTCCAAGTAGCTGCCTCCAAAATATCCTTAGTTGCCACCCCCCTTAGAAATGCTGTTGAAGTGGCAGTAGCCCTCGTGGAATGAGGCCTAATCCCAGCTGGAATCTCCTTGCCATGATGGGAATAACAGAATGCAATGCAAAACCCAATCCACTTGGATATAGTTTGCTTTGACACAGGCTTGCCCTGAGAACTCAAAGCAAAAGAAACAAACAACTGCTGAGACTGCCTAAAATCCCTAGTCCTGCTTAAATAATAACGCAACTGCCTGTGTACATCTAAAGTGTGCAAAATCTTTTCCCCCCTATTTTGAGGATCTGCATAAAAAGTAGGCAAATGAATAGTTTGGTTTAAAGCCACACTAGAAACCACCTTAGGCATAAATGAAGGATTAGTACGTAATGATACCCTATCCTTATGAAAGATCAAAAAAGGCTCAACCGCCATAAGGGCCTGCAATTCAGAAACCCTTCTTGCAGAAGTAATGGCCAACAAAAAAGCAGTCTTCCATGACAAGTATTTCAATTCAGCAGTAGCCGCAGGCTCAAAAGGTTGTAGAGTAAGTTTCTCCAACACAAAATTGAGGTCCCAAGCAGGAGTAGGAGCTCTACGTGGGGGTCTTATATTCTTTGCCCCTCTAAGAAATTGCTTGAACAAAGGATGAGAAAACAATGGTGGGTCACAATCATAGTGAGCTGAAATTGCTGCAGCATGAATCTTAATGGAAGAGAAAGACAAACCTTTGTCCAATAACTCAGTAAGATATTGAAGAGCCACACTCAAATTAGGCTCAGAAAAGTACAGTTTTGTACCTACCATAAATGTAGATGTCCGAACTGGATAGCATCTGCAGTCATAACAACTGGGTTGTCCTGTCGTCAGGCAGCCCTTCAGTCGGCCGGATTCCAAAGTCCGGGTCCAGCTTCGGCTGATGTCGCACTTCACCCGACGTCATCTCTGTTGGTCTTCGGGTATAAAAGCATCAGCCGACGCCATTTTCCTCAGTGTTTCTTGCCCCAGATGCCAGTAGCCCTCTTGAAGGCTAAAATTTGGATAGATGCCAATGTTTCCAAAAAGATAGAGGTAAACACAAAAATAAGCATGTATGTACATATATACAAACAAATACACCATAACAGACTCCCCCACCAGCTAGCTATTAGGAGGGTAAACACCCTAGGAGTACCACAGAGGGGAAGGAGGGAGGGTAATCCTGACTGCAGATGCTATCCAGTTCGGACATCTACATTTATGGTAGGTACAAAACTGTACTATGTCCTTCATGGATGCATCTGCAGTCATAACAACTGGGTAGAATACCATAGCCAACTAGGGGAGGAGGATAAAATAGATTATGGTGTGTTTAGGATCCCTTGCAGTACAGCAGTGGCAAACCCTGCTCGGGATCTGGAATATAGAGGCAAATTATAATGCTTGGCAAATGTATGCACGGAGGTCCAAGTAGCCGCCTCAATAATGTCTTTGGTTGCCACTCCTCGTAAGAAGGCTGTGGTAGTGGCTGTTGCCCTTGTAGAATGAGGTCTTATGTTCTGTGGAATTGGTTTTCCATGGAAGGAGTAACAGAATTGTATGCAATTTCCTATCCATTTGGAGATTGTCTGTTTGGAAATAGCTTTTCCTTCCCTTCCTGTTGCATAGGCTACAAAAGTTGGTCAGTCTTTCTGCTATTTTTGTTCTGTCCAAGTAGTAGCGTAGCTGTCTATGTACATCCAAGGTATGCAGTATTCTTTCCCCTCTGTTTTGTGGGTTGGGAAAGAAGGTAGGTAGGTGGATTGCCTGGTTTAAAGACACTCTGGATACCACCTTGGGCATAAATGTAGGATTAGTCCTCATGGACACTCTATCTTGGTGGAAGATTAGGAAGGGTTGCACTGCCATTAAGGCCTGTAGTTCTGAAACCCTCCTTGCTGAAGTAATTGCCAGTAGGAAAGCAGTTTTCCATGACAGGTGTTGTAGGTCTGCTGTTGCTGCTGGTTCAAAGGGTGATAGTGTCAATTTTTCTAGCACAAAGTTTAAATCCCAAGCTGGTAAAGGTGGTTTCCTTGGAGGTTTTACATTCTTGATTCCTCTGAGGAACTGCCTGAGCAAAGGGTGCGAAAAAACAGGTGGATCAAAGCTGTATTCTGCTGAAATAGCTGATGCATGTATCTTGATGGAGGAGTAGGACAGGCCTGAATGAAGAAGTTCGGCCAGGTACTCCAGAATGTTAGGCATATCTATGTTTGACGCATCTTTTCCTCTTTCCGTACTCCAAATGACAAACCTTTTCCATTTTCCAGCAGTCTGCGTGCTTCAAGAATAATGTCTTTTACTCTTTGGGAAAGTTCTGGATTAGCTGCTGCTATGTGATGTTCCATGCAGTCAGTTGCAACATTTTTAGGTTTGGATGTATGATGCTGTAGTTGTTCTGAGTTAACATCAAAGGCATCAGGGGTATTGGCCACATATTGCTCCGAGACATGCTCCTCAGTAGTGGGTACCAGTGTTGTCTTGGCCAGTTCGGAGCTATCAGGATTATCCTTGCGTTCTTCCTTGATTTTCAGTAGTACCTTGTGTATCAAAGGAAGAGGTGGGAATGCATATGCTGTTAGGCCTTTCCAGTTGAAGGAGAGCGAATCCACTTTCCATGCTAGTGGGTGGAATGTCCTTGTGCAGAATTTTTTGAGCTGGTGATTGAGAGGTGATGCGAATAGGTCTATCTGTGGCATTCCCCATTTCTTTGAGATGGTCTTGAAGATGTCCGGTGCAGCTTCCATTCGTGGGCATCCAGTGGTTCTGCTTAATATGTCTGCTAGAGTATTGTCTTTCCCGGTACAAATATTGCCTGTAACTGGATGTTGTAGCTGAGTGCCAGGGTCCACAGCTCCAAGGTCATTCTGCATAGGGGGTATGAATGAGTGCCTCCCTGTTTGTTGATGTACCACATGACTGTGGTGTTGTCTGTCCCTATCATCAACTGGCCCTCTGAGAAATGGTTTGAACTTTTGGATTGCCAGTTTTACTGCCAGCATTTCTTTTAGGTTGATGTGCAGGTGAAGTTGATCCTGTGTCCACAATCCTTGCACGCATTTGTCCAGCATGTGGGCCCCCCATCCTAGGTCTGAAGCGTCTGTTGTGATGGTCTGGCTTGCTTGACATCTGCGAAAGGGTAGGCCTGGGTTTGACTGGCATGCCTGAGCCCACCATAGGAACTCCTGTTTTAAGCATGGAATTAGTGGGATTTCTGTTTCTAGACTGTGTCTGTGTTGGGACCATAAATTCTTTAGGTACCACTGTAGTTTTCTCATATGTAGTCTGGCAAATGGAACCAAGATTATGCATGATGCCATGAAGCCCAAGGCCTGCAGTACTCTTCTTGCTGTTAACTTGTTCAGTTTTGTTAGTGCCAAGAAGTAAAGAGGAAGTTCTTTTTGTTTTTCTGTAGTCAGGAATGCCATTTGTTTTACTGTGTCCAATTCAGCCCAAGAATGTCCTTGTTTGGGATGGTATCAGCCTTGACTTTTGTAAATTGACTGTGTATCCCAGTGCTTGTAGCAAGTAAATGACCCTTTGTAAATCTGTTGTCAGCTTGCTTTTGTTGTCCCCTTGTAGTAGGCAGTCGTCCAGGTATGGGTAAATTTGAATTCCCTGTAGTCTGCAATGGGCGATTACTGATGCCAGGCATTTTGTGAATACTCTGGGCGCAGTAGATAAGCCAAAGGGCAATGCTGAGAATTGATAGTGCTCTGATCCTGCAAGAAATCTGGGGTATCTTCTGCAGATTGGTCGAATGGGGACGTGCAGGTATGCCTCCTTGAGATCTAGAGTTACCAGCCAAGACTCCTTGCCCAGCATGGGAAGAAGTTGCTGTAGGGTCAGCATTTTGAATTTTGGGACAATGATGTATGTATTTAAGGTGGACAGGTCGAGAATTGGTCTCCAACTTTTTCCTTTCTTGGAACTAGGAATAGTCTGGAATAGAACCCCTTTCCTTGCTCTGCTGTTGGCACTCTTTCCACAGCTCTCATGTTTGCTAACTCCATTATCTGGCGTAGAGCCTCTGTTTTTGATTTGGAGGTAGATTTGGCATTCCTCTTTTGACTGGTAAAGTGTGGAAGTGAAACCGGTAACCTTGATCTATGGTTTGTAAAATCCACTTGTCTTTTGTTATGTAGTGCCAGTTCTTTGAAAATAAGGTTAACTTTCCGCCTAGAGGAGCTGCTATTTGTTCCCTGGTAGGCGGATTTAGGGTTAAGTCACTGTGGTTGTGCTGATGTAGTGGCAGTGGCTGTGTCTGTGCCTCTGTTGTTACCTTGCCACTGTCGTCCTCTGTAGGCACCTCCTCTGGATTGGTTTCTGCCTCTGGAACGTCTATTCCTGCCCCTTTGAAATTTTGTGGAGTCAGGAAAGGACCAATTTTTGGCAGGCCAGTTCCTGCTAAACCTTGGGGGTTGAACCTGTAAGAAATCTAACAGTTTGAACAGATTTTGCCTTTTCTTCCATTTTCTTCATAACCTGCTGGGCAGGTGTACCAAACAAACTTGTCTTGTCCATAGGAGCATCTAGCAGCTTAGCTTTAACATGATCCGGTAAAGCTTGTTCCTTTAGCCATGCATGCCTTCTTATCACTGTGCCTGTCATGGCTGATCTAAATGAAGCCTCCAGTGCATCATAGCCACATTTTAAGGAATGGTTGCTAACCTGTTGTATGTTATTTACCATCTCTAATACATATTTCTTATCAAGAGATTCATCAGTGGTTAGTTTTTTAGTTAACTGATCAAGCATAAACTCTTGGTATTGTATCATGTGAAACTGACAGTTTAAAGCTCTGGCTGAGAGAGTAGCTGAAGTGTAGACCTTTTTACCCCATCTGTCTAATGACCTTGCTTCCCTTTCAGAAGGAGTAGGGTTTTTAGCTGTGGTCGCGGCTACTGCCTTGGGACGCTGGGATATAGTTTCTGGGTCTGCAAGTGGGGCCTTGTAAAGGTGGTGATGAGTATCTGGCACCCTGTAAAATCTGTCTGGTTTGGCAGGGGCTGGGGGTAAAGAATCTGGAGCGGAGCAAACATCATTGAAAGCATCATCCACCACAGAGAGAACAGGAGGTATAGCTAGGGGCCTGTGCTGTGGGAGGTGCAGAAAGGTCCTAAGTCTTTTTCTGGAGTCTGAAAAATCCTGTTGCTGCCATTGGAACTGTTCTCGCATGGCATGCAAGGTTTCCCCAAAGGAGAATTCTTCTGGTGGGGAAGCAGCTGGAATGGATTCTTCAGCATCAGAATCTTCAAAATTGGAGAAGGGAGCCTCTGGCTGGTCAGTTATGTCTGATTCATCAGCAGATTCATCAGAGGACACTGGCTCAGGGGGCTCTGCCCTAGGTCTCTTCTCTTGGGGGCTGAGAGGCCCTGTCTGGGTGAGATTGAGATCCTCTAATTAAAGAAATTAAATCTTCTGCCAAAGTAAGCATTTGAGAACTAGAAGAGGGCCTGGATGTGGGGGGTTTAACAGGCACTGTTTTAGTAGTCTTGGCTGCTTTAGCCCTGGCGAAGGCCTTAATGGACATGGCTGCTGGAGGCCTAGCAGCACCACGTGCTGGGGTAGAGACATCCAAGGGGATGGTGTCTGATAAGTCAACCACCGTAGTGGGTAAAATTTCTGAGGTCGATTCAAGAGTTGTAGCAGGGGCCTCAGTTGTAGGAATAGGTTCAGCTGTACTTGGATCAGTTTTCTCGGTTTCGGCTGAAACCGAGACACTCGCGGTTTGCTTAACCATGGTTTCGGCCGAAACCGCGGACCGCGTCGGTCTTTATCTTTGCGTTTTTTGGTAGATTGGGTAGTCGGAGGATCCGACGGCATAATGTACGCAAAAACAGAACCGAAAAACTGTTCTGCAAACTCCGACCGACGCCTAAGCGTTCGTCGGTTGAAAGAAGCACAGGCCGAACAGGCTGCTACGTCGTGGGCTGGGCCTAAACAAGGCAGACAGTAAGAGTGGAAATCTTTATGAGGTATTTGTTTCCCACAGGTTAAACAATTGTTAACTTTTTCTGACATCGGCTGAGGCAAGAAAGAGTCCCCAACGGGGTACTTAGCTTTAGAAGTCTTCGAAGTAGTATTCGGTAGAAGTAATCTCTGGATCCGACCGACCGGCACTTGCGAACAGCTTCTGCTTCGGGCGCCACGCGGCAAGAAAGACTGAGGAAAATGGCGTCGGCTGATGCTTTTATACCCTAAGACCAACAGAGATGACGTCGGGTGAAGTGCGACATCAGCCGAAGCCGGACCCGGACTTTGGAATCCGGCCGGCTGAAGGGCTGCCTGACGACAGGACAACCCAGTTGTTATGACTGCAGATGCATCCATGAAGGACATCATCCAAATCCTTTGCTGCACTCCAAAATAAAAATCTCTTCCATTTTTCTGCATACACTTTACGTGTACTAGGTCTTCTGGCTTCCATAATCACATTCAAAACTTGAGGAAGTTGAGACCTGCTGTGGTTCAAAACAGAATATGCCAGGCTGTTAGATGAAGAGAGTGAAGCTTGACATTGAGCAGATGACCGTCCCTCTGAGACAAAAGGTGTGGAATTAAAGGTAAAGGACATGGAGGCTTCCTTACCAGATTCCTCAGTAATGGGTACCAGTGTTGCCGAGGCCAATCTGGAGCTATCAAAATCATCCTTGGCTTGTCTTGTCTGACCTTTAGGAGTACCTTTGGGAGGAGAGGCAGAGGTGGAAAGGCATACACATGATTTTCCCAACTGAACGAAAGAGCATCCACTTTCCAAGCTGTGTGATGAAACCTTTTCGTGCAAAACTTTGGCAGCTGGTGGTTCAGTGGAGAAGCGAACAGATCTATGTCTGGAGTTCCCCAGGACACTGTCAATTGTCGAAATACATGAAGATCCAGTTTCCACTCGTGGGGATCCATGATTTGCCTGCTTAACACATCTGCTAAGGAGTTCTGTGCTCCTGGCAGAAACCTTGCCTGTAGATTTAGCTGCAGGCTGAGCGCAGTCTCCCACAAAATCATTGCTTGCCTGCATAGAGGATAAGAATGTGTTCCCCCTTGCTTGTTGATGTACCACATGACAGTTGTGTTGTCTGTTAGAATCGACACCTGCCCTGGAAGAAGTAACTCCTTGAAAGCCATTAATGCAAACTGGACTGCTAACATCTCCTTCATGTTGATATGTAGATGCTGTAGTCTGGCAGGCCACTTGTCTTGTATCCACTTTCCATTCAGATGAGCTCCCCAAGCTATGTCTGAGGCATCTGTCGTTAGAATCTGACTCGCCTCTGGCCGGGTCACAGAGAGTCCCTTGTTTAGGTGACATTCCTGAGCCCACCACAGAAATTCCTTTTGAATGCAAGGTATTATTGGAATGACAGTGTCCAAATCCTGGCAGTGCTGTGTCCATACATTTTTTAGATACCATTGCAGCTTCCTCATATGCAGTTTGGCATTGGGAAGCACCAGAATACAAGATGCCATGAACCCTAAGGCTTGAAGGACTGTCCTTGCAGTCAGCCCGGACTGAAGAGATAGGTGATGGAAGTAAAGAGAAAGATTCTGTTGTTTGTCCGGGGTTAAAAAGGCCATCTGGGCTGCTGTATTCAGTCTCACACCCAGAAAGCACATGTCTTGAGAGGGTACTAGACTGGACTTTATTTCGTTCACAGAATACCCCAGGCATCTTAGCACTGCTATCACATATTCCAGATGCTGAAGAAGCTCGTCCTTTTCTTGAGCCAGAATCAGACAGTCGTCCAAGTAAGGATAGATTTGTATTCCTTTTAGCCTGAAGAAAGCTACCACTGGAGCCAGAACTTTTGTGAATACTCTGGGCGCAGTAGATAAGCCAAAGGGCAATGCAGAGAACTGATAATGGGAATTTCCAGCTCGGAACGCAGATACTTCCTGCAACTGAGTCTGATAGGCACATGAAGGTAAGCCTCCTTGAGATCTAAAGTTACCATCCAGTGATCTTTGCCCAGCAGAGGTAAAAGCTGTTGTAACGTCAACATTTTGAACTTGGGAATGTCCAGATAAGTGTTGAGGATAGACAAATCCAAAATTGGTCTCCACGTGTTCCCCTTTTTTGGTACTAGGAACAGGCGAGAATAAAATCCTAGGCCCCTTTCTGGCACAGGAACCGGCTGAATGGCCCCTATCTGAAGTAACAGAGAAATTTGCTTGTGAGCCTCTTTTCTTTGCATAGGAGGAATGTCTGGCATGCCTTTGAAAGGAGGCAAGGTATGGAAATAAAACCTGTAACCGTGGTGAACGATATCCAATACCCATTTGTCTTGGGTAATAATACTCCAATTTTCTTTTGAAAAGTGCCAGCCTTCCTCCCAAAGGTGCTGCCAGACGAGAAGGCTCTGGCAGCTGAAAAGGCAAGTCATTGGGTCTGCTTACGAAAGGACTGACCCCTACCCTCACCAGAAGACTGGGCAGGCGAACTGCCTGTTCTAGGCCTAAAAGAACCTTGAGCTCTGCCCCTACCACGTCTAGATCTACCCCTAGACTGAGAATCATAAGAAGGATAAGTCCACCCCTTAGTAGGCCAATTTCTACTAAACTTTGGAGGCTGAACCTGCAAAAAATCTTTAACAGTCTGCATAGACTTAGCCTTGTCCTCCATTTTCTTTAAAACTGCTTCCACAGGCGCACCAAATAACACATCAGATTGTAAAGGAGCATCTAAAATCCTTGTCTTTACATGTTAAGCCAAATTCTGATCCCTCAGCCAGGCGTGCCTGCGAAGAACAGAACCAGTGGCTGCCACCCTCGAAGAGGCCTGTACAGCATCAAAACCACATTGCAAGGAATGCTTACCCACCTGTTCAGAAACATGAACTAAATCCTGCAACTCTTTACACTCAATACCTTCCGCCAGAGCATCTACCTTAGACTTCAATTGTGAAAGGAGATAATTTTGGTATTTCAACATGTGAAACTGGCAATTCAAAGCCCTCATGGCTAAAGTGGAAGAAGTATACACCTTCTTTCCCCATCTATCCAAAGCCCTTGCCTCTTTATCAGAAGGAACAGGATTTTTAACAACAGAAGCCTTAACACCTTTAGGGCCCTGAGAAACAGTTTCTGGGTCAGCCCTAGGACTCTTAAAAAGATACTTATGAGCTTCAGACACCCTATAATACCTATCCGGTTTAACTGGGGCTGGAGGCAAAGAATCAGGGTTCAGGGAAGCCTCTGCAAAAACATCCTCTACCACATCCAGAACAGGAGGTATAGCTAAAGGCCTATGCTGGGGTAGAAACAAAAATTCCCTAAGCCTTTTCCTGGAATCAGAGAAATCTTGACCTTCCCATTTAAAATGCTCTCTCATGGAATGAAGAGTCTCTGAAAAAGAAAAATCTTCAGGAGAAGCCGAAGGGGTAGAGTCATCTACATCAGAATCAGAATAAGGAGGATACTCCTGCAAGTCTTCAGCCGAGGACTCAGAAGCCTCCGAACACTGCTCAAAACTCTCAAGCTCAGGTTCCACCCTAGGCCTCTTATCAGGGGGGGGCATAGAACCTCTAATCATAGTAATCAAATCTTCTGCCATTTTAAGCATATGTTTCTTAGGCAGAGACCCTGAAGAACTAGGGGAGACCCCCACTGAAGTTAACCCTGGCCTGCCTCTAGAAGAAGCCTTGGAAACAGAAGGGGAGGGCCTAACCACCTTAGGAAGGGAGGGGAGAACAGCTACCTGAGAAGCCCCTTCAGCCTGGCCTACCTCCTGAGAGGACACATCTTGTAACAGTAAAGTCTCCCTGAGAATCCAAAGGAACTTCTGGTAGAACCACCGGCTCCACCGAGCCCTCTAAAGAACCGACGTCCGGGACAGACGGTTCTTCCACCCTAGGCTTCGCTGCTTTGTCCTTGCGCTTTTTAGACGAAGCGGGCGTCGGAGCATCCGACGGCATGTTGTAATTACAACGCTTCCCAAAAACTAAGCTGGCACAATCTAATCTTCTCTTAATAGTGCGTTTGTTAAATCTAGCACAAGAGCGACAGCCAACAACGTTGTGCTCAGGCCCTAAGCAAGGTACACACAAGGTATGGTAATCTCTATGAGGTATCTGTTTCCCACAAGAAATACAATTATTCACTTTTTCTGACATCCGGTTAAATACTGAGGCAAGAAAAAACCAAAATATTTCCCAACAGGGTACTTAGCCAACTTTGATTCGGTCTGAAACTCCGACTTCAGAAAATTTCAGAACGCCAACCTGCACTCGCAATACTGCTTCTGCATCGGACCATGCGGCAAAAAAGACTGAGGATATGACGTCGGTCATGCGCATTTGTACCCTGACGTCCTGATGTCAGACAAATGCGCCTTGACCGACGTCAGCCTTATACTTTGGTATTCGGGCCGACTGGGACAGCGGACTACCCAAGTGTTAGGACTGCAGCAATGTGAGATGAAGAACATCTTCGGTTCTGAAACTCGAAAATGAAAATTTCAGGAGTCGGGCGACCGGCACTTGCGAACTGCTTCTGCTTCGGGCACCACACGGCAAGAAAGACTGATGTAATGGAGTCTGTTGCATGTTTTATACCCCTGACATGGAAGGTACACAGAACAACAAAAACTAGTGAAAACAAACTGAAAACAACGGCTCCAGTATGAAATAGTCTTGCACAAGTTCAGTGAATTGAGACGGCACTCAAAATATCCAAAAATTAATCCAGTAAATCGCAAATAGCTTTTTAAAAAGGAAAAAACTTTAATTACCAGCAGTAGGGTTAAGCGCTTTTCGTCCCACAAGTTGTGGGACTTCTTCAGACAAACAGAATTAAAACTGTTGTTACATTTAAATATTGTCATTGGCGCCAAATTACAAGCGCCGTTGCTAGGAAACTACCAACAAATGACTCACAACAAAGATCGTAATCCGATCTAATAATATAAACCATATAACGTTTTTATGTTAGTAATTATTGTGCATGAATGCACTTTTAATCACTCTCTATTTTACATAAAACAGTATCAATTAAAGTGATACCAATATTGCCGTTCATATATACGGCTTGCACTAAATGAATACATGGCAAACCGTATGTCTAGCTCCGGTTTGTTACTGCAAAATAATACACGATGATGCATCAAAAAGTAGGTGTAACCATCTACTTAATTCATTTCTGTAAAATAAATAAAATATATCTAATTGTATAAAATGATGTAATATATGAAACCAAGCGCAAAGATTAAAATATTACACAACTTGCACTGTTATCATAAGCCCGCATAAGGGGTATAAGCTAATATACTCAGTATTACGTTAAAATTGATTGTAATACAAATATACTATATAATGTGGGCTGCTAAAGAGGTATATATACACGATTGCACTGGTGATTCTAAACTAAATACCCAATTGTTATATTAAATATATACATCTTAAATAATGAACAATAGCACTTACTAAAAAAGTAGATGCCCTTGTTAACAATAACAATAGTAAGAGCAGGATACCATCTATTGGTCGAAGTGATAATATATTAAACACTGGGCTTACTGAACATAATTCCAACTTACCGACTATGACTGGAACAACTTTAAACCAAAATGGAATTTCAGGAGTGGACCAACAAAGTAATCATCGATCCAAAGGGCTTATTGGAGCACCCAATTTGACCGAATGGTTATCTGAACCACTTACATTCCAAATACCAACTGCTAGTGGAAATAGGGAGCAACCGGCCAAGGATCCTACAGATATTTCTGCATTACTTAACAGTTTGATCAACATCTAGTAAAGTATAAGAAGTTGCGAACTGAAATAGCATATTTTCGTGAATGTCTCAGTGAAGGTATAGTACCAAAAGGCTTACGCTCGTGGCAATACCCCCACTGGACTAGTGAATGGTTCATGTTTCCATCAGGAATTGATAAAATTATTTAACAAACATGGTTGTGAACTGTTGGAGATGATATGTAAGCATTACGAAATACAGGCCACGGAAATAATGCAGGCAGCAACTAGTCTTAATGAAACAATACAACATACAAATTTTGTACAGTACCAGTATGATTATGATATCTTCTTTAGTATTGACCAGTACATCAATAAAATTAAGGAAGGGAAGTACAAGAAACTAAACCGTGACAGGATGGCATACAGTAATGGGACAGCGTACCCAAAACCTCCCCCCTCCCAAGTTAGAAGTAATTTGGTTCCAACATTACCCCATCAAGACAACAATATCGAAGAGTGATGTAGTGACTAATGACGCATTGGATAATGGTAACAGTAACAGATCTAACCTGTTACCATATCAAATTAATGACAACAATGTTCCGAATGTCCTGACTCAAACAGGGACACCTCAAAGATAATCAAATTTTCAGATGGGGGCCTCGCATTACAATTTAAGGAAAACATCCCATTACGACAACAATCATGTGAACAGGAACAATTACAATACCCGTGGGAGGAGGGGGAGGTAAGTGTTGATGGTACTAACCAATTAACTATTCTTTACAATTCCAAAGACTTTAAAAATTTGACGTTAGGGGTAATACTTTTGTTCCAACTAACCGAGCTAATTTGGTCAAAACCATCACTGACTTGAAATTATTTCTAAGGAAACTGAATTTAAAGTATGTATTTTAGTAGTGAGAATGCAGAAATGGATAATTTACATGTTTCCGGCACTTTTATGCCACCTACACACCCTGTATTGACTCTGTTTGAACAAATGTGTGAGAATGATTTTAGAAACTTGTTACATTCTAAAGTACAGAATACTGCAAGGTCTAATATTACTAATACTGAAAGGACATGGTTACAGTTATTAAAAGAAACTGGCCTTAGATTCTTACAACCTGATAAGGGTGGTGGTTTGGTGATTATGTCTCAACAACAATATGTTGAGAAAATGATATACATTGAATACAGCATACCAATCATCATAATCATCTAAGAATTAACTAAACCAAGCATACCGTACTATAAAATCCTTATTCAATTACTTTTTCATAGAGGGAAGGATTGATTTAACCATCTTGAAATATTTAACTATGCTCACCCCTAGAATACCTATTCTCTTTGGGATACCTAAGATACATAAATCCCTAACAAATCCACTTATGAGACCATTAGTAGATGCACGTAACAGCATGACGTATCCCTGTGCCAAAATGATAGATACAATTTTGAAAAAAATATGTATCTAAAGCAAAAGCTATATGTAAGGATTCATGGCCATTTTTACACCATATTAACAACTTTGAGTTCAGTGGTGCACTCAAATTTTTTAACAATAGATGTAAAAGACCTGTATACCTGCATACCACATACTGAAGGCATAGAATATGTAAGTTTTATCTGAAGGAAACATGGTGCCCCACAAACTGAAGTGAAACTGATAGAAGAAATGTTAGACATTGCTCTATCTTACAACTTTTTCACCTTCAATAATAACATTTATTTACAAAAATAGGCGTAGCTATGGGGTCACCATGTGGGGCTAGTTTTGCAAACCTAGTTATGGCCTATTGGGAACAAGAATTATCAAGTTGAAACATCAACATCATGAAAAAAATTAAATACTACACACGACTTTTTGGACGACATCTTCATTTTATTAGAAGATGATGAAACTTCAGCAACTGAAACTGGTTTCACTAATTCTAGTTCTGACTTTTTGGCTTTCACATCTACTTCCAGTAATAACAGAATAAGTTACTTAGATGTAGAGTTACACAGATTTGAACAATAAGCTTTTCTATGCTAATATACATAGGAAAGAAACATATTCTAATACGTTTTTACATTACAGTAGTAGTCATCCTTTTTATCAGAAAAAAATCAGTATTAAAAGGACAGTTAGTACGTGCAGCTCGAATGGTCTCTAGGAATGAAGATTTTCATAAAGAATGTAAATTGTTAGGAACTATGTTTATGAGCAGAGGTTATCCCAAACAACTAGTGGATGATTTGATACAAGAGGTAACCACGAAAAGAGAGTTAGGTACATACAAACCCATTCTTAGTGGTAACATCCAACAATTATCCATTAGTTGTACAATGGAGTCTGTATCAGTGAAATTAGCCTTTATTACCCAGTTTAGTTCAGACAGTGACATTATTACTTTGATTATGAACAAAAATTGGAACATTATTTCTAATGACAATGTTATCAATAAAAAACTCCCGATAAAACCAAAAATAGTATGGAAAAAAGGGAGGAACCTCAAACAAATTATACAAAGCAACATCAGTACATTGTCATGGCGAACAGGCATGTTCCATTGTAACATGTGTAAATATTGTTCCTATACGAGCACAGGGAATAGCTTCAACATTAGGAATGTTACTTACCATCTAAAACACAAATTTAATTAATCAAGAGTGGTTTATCTCGCTCAGTGTCAATCATGCCCTGCATTTTATTTTGGGAAGACTGACAGGAAGTTAAGGGAGCGAGTATATGAACATTTATATGCTATCAAGAAAAACAAGACAGACAATGCACTGGCTAAACATGTTATTGAAAATATTAACCACACTTTTTTGTTCAGAGCTGTTGACACTTACACCAGATGGTCGTGAAGGACTCCACCAAGTACTTTTAGAAGTGTTAGTACGCTGTTTTGCTAATGCCCCTCCTGGATTGAATGAAACAATATCATTGTACCCCATTTTGAAGTTAGAGTTTGCGACGTTAAAACAACAGTAAATGATTAGGTGTAGATAGTTATGTTAGTGAATTTGCTAGCCTTTCTTTCTTCATGTGTACTTTTCCCAATTTTCCTATGTAGTTTTTCTTGTGCTAGTCATACACTTGTGGTAATGATTATTGCAATAATAGTTGGACTGCCTGCGTTTAACATATAGAAGATTTAGTATACTCACATAGTATTTTAGTATTTAATATTTTTTAATATTTGCTGTCATGCATAGGATTATTATTGTATGAATTAATTGTTCATTATTTAATTTAAGATGTATACATTTAATATAACAATTAGGTATTTAGTTTAGAATCACCAGTACAATCATGTGTATATATACCTCTTTAGCAGCCCACATTATATAGTATATTTGTATTACAATCAATTTTAACGTAATACCGAGTATATTAGCTTATACCCCTTATGCGGGCTTATGATAACACTGCAAGTTGTGTAATATTTTAATCTTTGCACTTGGTTTCATACATCACATCATTTTATACATTTTATACAATTAGATATATTTTATTTATTTTACAGAAATGAATTAAGTAGATGGTTACACCTACTTTTTTGATGCATCATTATGTATTTTGCAGTAACAAACCGGAGCTAGACATACGGTTTGCCATGTATTCATTTAGTGCAAGCCGTATATATGAACGGCAATATTGGTATCACTTTTCATACTGTTTTATTTAAAATAGAGAGCGATTAAAAGTGCATTCATGCACAATAATTACTAACATAAAAACAACGTTATATGGTTTACATTATTAGATCGGATTGCGACCTTTGTTGTGAGTCATTTGTTGGTAGTTTCCTAGCAACGGCACTTGTAATTTGGCGCCAATGACAATATTTAATGTAACAGTTTTAATTCTTTGTCTGAAGAAGTCCCACAACTTGTGGGACGAAAAGCGCTTAGCCCTACTGCTGGCAATTAAAGTTTTTTCCTTTTTAAAAAGCTATGTGCGATTTACTGGATTAATTTTTGGATATTTTAAGAGTGCTGTCTCAGTTCACTGAACTTTTTATGTGCAAGACTATTTCATACTGGAGCCGTTGTTTTCAACATGGAAGGGACAGCAACCAACGCAGGACCCAAGACTTTGTTAATCAGGCCGACTGAGGGCGACCTGCAAGCAGATAACCCAAATGTAATGACTGCAACAGTGAAACACGAAGATCAACCTGCATTAAATTACTCACCTGTAAAAATGTTTTATAATGAACCTGTGCCCAAGATGCATGGCTAGGCTTAAAGCCCCAGTGGTAGCCTATTACACACTTGTGAACTTAAAACCCAGTGACTAAATGCTTTACAAGGGCAAAAGATGTCCAATTTAGTCTGGAATTGGAAGCCAAAGGAATACGGACACCTTACTAATGTGCAACAGTGATGGACTCTCAGTGGAGTTTGCTGACAATACTATCAAATGTTATAGTTCTGCCCAAAAATCAATTTTTGAATGTCCATTTTTCCAACATGCACATCACATGAAAAATTCAAGGCACAAAAGTCTTGGGCACCACAAATAAGGGCTCGTTAATGCAGTGAATCTGAACCAGCTTTACACCTGCCAAGTGCTGCGCTACATCTCCCATTATTACAAGCAGCAGCTGCTTAGTTAAGAGGCAGTCACCATCAAATATGTAATCAGCCTCCCTTGTGAATCATGGTGACAAACTTCAACTCGCATCTTGTATATACAAAGACTAGACACTTGCATCACTTTCTAGAAATGCCAAACTTTATTCATAGATTATAGATTCATAGATTATTACTAGGCTAACTGCCCTTGCAAGCCATTTTAAGCCTAGCTAATTATCCCTTGTGAGACTCAAACCCTGCACCTTGTGTTTGTAAGGCAAACACCTTAACCATTAGGCCATCCTCCCAACCCAAAGTTGTAAAGTGCCACCATTTGTAACCTGGTAGAAGATTATGTTCATAGTTCATAGGTTAGTACTAAGCTAACTGCCCTTGTGAGCCATTTTCAGCCTAGCCAATTATCCCTTGTGAGACTCAAACCCTGCACCTTGTGGTTGTAAGGCAAACACCTTAACCATTAGGCCACCCTCCCAACCCTGTTCTTGGTCTGCCAAAGTAGAAATAACCAGAGTTTTTGTTACTCAAGAAATGTCTGCTCCATTTCCCACAGCTCCTGCCTGCCAAGCAGAGTTCCAATAGCTTTTAGGATCACATATCCAGGGCCTTGTCCTCAGCTTTGGTCATTTCCTGGATTCTCAAGCTCACTCAAATCAGGGATAGCCCACTTTAAGTGCACCACCTTTTAAGGTACTACAAAACCTTTTCCAAGGGGAGCAAAAAAGAATTCCTGCTTCTACAAGATGGAGGTTTTTTTTTTTTTGAGAAAATCCCTGTGAATCCGGTTTAAACACAGGGCTGACAACACTATAGTTATTTGCTGCCAGCAAAACAGCTTGCAACATTCAGGCTTGTAAATGAGACCCAGACGGAAACTGATCAACTTCCTTACTTCTGGTTCTACACATTCAAGCAGCCCGATACTAGCAGACATGCTCAAACAATGGCTATGAAAAGTCACAATCAGTGCTGTCAAGACTGCATTTTGGGACAGATTTAGCCTATCAAGGGAAAAAATTCTCATCTGGATGTCTGCCCCCATGAGGGCAGACAGAACAAAAAAATAAAATTAAGAATGAATACTTTTTTGGATTAAAGCAGCTTTGGGAGGTGCAGAAAATCATGACTACATAAAAAAAATATGTTTTTTCATCAATTACCCATAGTGGTCCTTTAAGCAGCATAAATGTTAAGGTTAGCCCATCACTTTAGGGCTTACTGTCAGATTTCAAGGGTAGCCAGTCCAAGTATTATTTTACAGTAAGCATTTGTTCACATTCCTGGGGCCAAGGTGGATGCTCCTGTGTACAAATGTTATTTAACATTTGTTAACCGGGTAAGTCCAACTTGGAATGAAGCCAATTTTCAGCAGAGGCCTGGGGAGAAATGCTCTAGACGTAGGTCTTTGACACGGGAGGAAGCAGGAGCACCTGGAGGAAACCCACACAAACGCAGGGAGGACATGCAGACTCCACACAGAAGGCAGACTAGCAGAGAATCGAACCGGGGAACCGGAGCACCTGGAGGAAACCCACACAAACGCAGGGAGGACATGCAGACTCCACACAGAAGGCAGACTAGCAGAGAATCGAACCGGGGAACCTCTTGCTGTGAGGCAGTAACGCTTCTGCTGCACCACTGCGCCATCCCAAATGGTCACCATGAAAACAGTTTGACCTTAAGATATGGCAGAAACAAATCGGTCCAATTTTAAACACCCTGGTAGAAATACACCAGTTGTGAAGACTATCAGTAGACAAGCTAGAATGGACAGAAACTAGGAAGGCTGTGCAATTACATCCTATATGCTTGTGTGCT
Organism: Protopterus annectens; assembly: GCF_019279795.1. Taxonomy (NCBI): domain Eukaryota; kingdom Metazoa; phylum Chordata; order Ceratodontiformes; family Protopteridae; genus Protopterus; species Protopterus annectens. The sequence continues at coordinate 76,351,972 of NC_056744.1, read as the reverse complement.
ACACTGTCCACAAAAAACTACTATGAATTTAAAGCAATATCAAAATATTTAGAACATTCCTTAAAATGACACTTATAAGCTCAAAGCAAATCAATGCTACCAAGTTTATTTGCAGCCAATGTAACAATGTCCCTACTATACACAAATACCCAGACTACACTGATTCCATCACTACTCATCTCAGCACATGAACAAAAACACAAATGAAATACATCTGCAGAAGGTTCATGATGTGCACAAGTACAATGAAGGTCATGCTAATCTTTAGCTAGGTAGGCAGAACACTCTGCAACTAAAGCCCTAGTAAAACACTACCAAACAGAAACAGAGAAAGGTCCTTAGATTCATTCGAAAAATTCTGCAGTTTCAAACTCTGAAAAGGCATAGCATCACATACAAAACTATTGTGTAAATATGCTTTTAGACATTCTAAGTCTATAGAGACATTGGTGCAGCTGCTGTTTTGTGGCATCCAGGAATTCTGTTACTGAAAATAAAGTTTGCACAGCCAGAAACACATTCCGAGACTGCTTTCTGTAACAGCTGCAGATTCAGACAAAATACTGTGTTAAGGAGATGCAAATCAAGTCAGTTGTGCAGTTACTAAAAATGCAGCAGAGTCTCTGGAAGGAGGGAGATCACTGCAACATGTACATCAATAAGCCAAACTTCTGTATAAACTCTTGGATTGTATGCAATTGTTCACTAGAAAATTACAGCACCAATTTAACAGCAATAAACACAGCATTCCAAAAAAAGTAACCTACAACTTGGGTTAAGCAAACTGTCTTCAGTGAAAGCACATCTAACATTTGGAGTCAACTTTTTTTTTTGTTCTATTTTGTCCTCAGTAGCTTCATTTTAAAGCAGCTCCCAGAAAGTCTTCCAGGCTTTAACAACCCACCATTTAGAATCTAGGATGTCATATATTTGATTCCAGGCACCGCTTCGGTCAAGGCTCAAAGCTTCTAGAGCCAGTAAGCCCTCTCAAAGCAAAAAAAAAAACCCAGGACAGTAGTCAAAGAACACACTACAGAGAAGTAATTGCTCTCAGAAAGACAGAACACAGATCCCAGCAACAAAATAGATTTTTTTTGGCCTATTCTACAGACCTGCAGTAGCTATGCTACAAAATCTAAAGTTAATGAAGGCAGCTCCAGCAGCATAGGGAGAAAAGCCCCAAATGCTGCCCAGCTAACCTGGGCTCAATAAGCAGCTTGGGTGACTGACAGCGCAGCAGAGATGGAGGGGAGCTCATGGGCTAATGCTTCCTAAAGGGGAGGCATGGCTCAGTTAGGAGCTGCTCATGGGCACAACCAGCAAGCATAGTGGGGAGGGAAAAGGGAAAGGGGGGTAGGACATATGAACCCTGGACAGACACGTCTGAACCCCCAGGATGGACTAGCCTCAGCAACACCAGAGCAGGTTTGGGAGGGGGGGGGGGCAGTCAGGTGAATGCCGAGAGACCATTCATAGACCAATATCCTTGGGAACCAGACATACCAAAGCTAATGGCAACAGCCATGAAAGCAAAAATCCAGGTTTTGTTTAACAGTTTTCTGAAGGCAGGGTCACCTTCTCCCTCAAGCTCCAAAGAAATGTAAAAAAAAAGTACATGTCCAAGGTGTTCGGAAGACCTTTGAACAAACTCTTGCAGTAGTACAAATGATCCATCCTACAAACACCTGGGAAAAAATATTTTCCACCTTTTTAAAGGGACACCAACTTATACTGCTGCATAAAGTCCTTTAAACTATATTATGGACCACATCACAAAGGAAGAAAACTACCGCAGTGAACAATGGCAGAGTTCAGTGTACTACAATAATTATTTTCCAAAGCCAGTTACGAACAGTACACTTACCTACTACCTTTGAAAAATAAGCAATACAACAAGCCAGCAGTCTCAAGCAATATCGCCATAAAGGCTGCTTTGGTGGCCAATTAGTCTACCATTCAAAATATGCACAGATAACTAGTAGCTTCAAGTGTATCCTGTGAAGTACATTTTTTTAAATGCAGACAGTTCAAGGTTTAGAGAACTACCCTTGCATGAAAGAAAAAGCTTACCATTCAGGAAGTCTTTCACAGTATTAGAACAGACTATGTACGGCAGGTACATTTTATTCAGTGTTTTACTTGAAAAACTAATTTAAAGTGAAAGCTGAAACAACTTGTGCCACAAGACTTGCTTAGACTGTTCAAAGGAACTGTTAAGTAGGGTTACACACTGGGTTAAAGGCCTATAGGTAAGGTCTTTCAGGCTATCTAGGATGCTGAAAGTGCAGTGGTGTACACTTACCATAAATGTACATGTTAAAGGGTATTTCACTGTTGCAGTCATAACAGTTGGGTTATCTGCTTGCAGTAGCCCTCTGTCGGCCTGATTAACAAAGTCTTGGGACCTACATCGGTTGATGTCTCCCCTTCCGTGACGTCAGGTCATCAGGGGTAAAAAAAACATGCAGCCGACATCATATCAGTTTTTCTTGCCCCAGATGTCAACTGCCCCCCTAATGGGAAGCAATTAAATCTATAAATATACAATGTTATACCTCCAACAAAAAAGCAAATGCATCAAAAAGCTTTTAAGCATTGAAAAGGAGAGAAGAGGTATAGCCAAAAGAAGTCAGGGGGCTGGAGGGAGGGTAACCAGGACTGCAACAGTGAATACACCAACATCTACATTTATGGTAAGTGTATACAACTGTGCTATGTTCTTTGTGTTTCACTGTTGCAGTCATTACATTTGGGTAGATTCCCAAAGCTAAGGATGGGAGGAGGAATTTAGACAGCATTAGGACCAGCTATAAGGCCCTGCAAACTTGCAGTGGCAAAGCCAGCTCTGGAGTTAGAGAAAATTTGCAAATGGTAATGCTTGGTTAAAGTATGTACAGAGCTCCAGGTAGCAGTTTCTAGGATGCCCCTGGTAGGTACGCCTCAGAGAAAGGCTGTAGAGATAGATGCAGCCCTGGTTGAGTGGGGTCTGATCCCCTGTGAGTTATAGCAGAGACTAATGCAATGGCCTATCCATTTGGAGATGGTTTGCTTTGAAATAGCCTTCCCCTCTGTCCCTGCAGCAAATGCCACCAGCAGTTCAGATTTCTTTTGAGGTTTAGTCCTGTCCAAGTAGAATCTAAGTTGTCTGTGCACATCTAAGGAGTGCAGTATCCATTCCACTTTGTTCTGTGGAATAGGAAAGAAGGCTGGCAAATGAATGGACTGATTAAAGGCCACAATGGATACCACCATTGGCATGAAAGAGGGACTGGTCCTGAGGGACACCCTGTCTGCATGAAAGATGATGAAAGGCTCCACTGCCATAAGGGCCTGTAATTCAAATACCCTTCTTGCTAAAGTGACGGCTAAAAAGAAAGCAGTTTTCCAAAAAAGGAATTTTAAATCTGCAGTAGCAGCTGACTCGAAAGGAGGAGGGGAGAGTTTCTCCAGTACAAGTTAAGGTCTCAGGCTGGAGTTGGAGCTCTCCTGGGTGGTCTTAAATTTTTTGGCTCCTCTGAAGAAAATACAGTTGTGTACACTTACCATAAATGTAGATGTTGAGTGTATTCCCTGTTGCAGTCATTACATTTGGGTAATCTGCTGGCAGGTTGCCCTCAGTCGGCCTGATGGGTCCTGCGTTGGTTGCTGTCCCCTCTTCCATGACGTCAGGGGTATAAAACATGCAGCCTACACCATTACATCAGTTTTTCTTATATATATATATATATATATATATATATATATATATATATATATATCTAAAACAGGGGGCTGGAGGGAGGGTAGCCAGGACTGCAACAGTGAATAAACTAACATCTACATTTATGGCAAGTGTACACAACTGTACTATGTTCTTCGTGTTTTACTGTTGCAGTTGTTACATTTGGGTACATTCCCAAAGCTATGGTTGGGAGGATGGAGTTATACAGCATTAGGACCAGCTCTGAATTTAGAGAAAATTGGTTAAGTGATAATGCTTGGTGAAAGTATGAACTGAACTACAGGTAGCAGCTTCTAGAATATCCCCGGTAGGAACACCTCTGAGAACGGCTGTTGAAGTAGATACAGCCCTGGTGGAATGAGATCTGATCCCCTGGGGGATAGGTTTTCCATGGTGCTTATAAGAGGAATTAATACAATGGCTTACCCATTTAGAAATGGTTTGCTTTGAAATAGCCTTCCCCTCTGCCCCTGCAGCAAATGCTACCAGCAGTTTTTCTTCGAAATTTAGTCCTGTCCAAGTAGAATCTAAGCTGTGTACATCCAAGAAATGCAGAATCCGCTCCCCCTTGTTCTGTGGTTTGGGAAAGAAAATTGGCAAATGAATGGACTGATTAAGAGCCACACTGGATACCACCTTGGGCATGAAAGTACAGTTTTGTACCTACCATAAATGTAGATGTTCGAGTGCTAATACAGCTGCAGTCATAACAGATGGGTTCTCCTGCTGTCAGGCGGGTCCTCGGTCGGCCGAATTCCAAAGTCTAGGTCTGGCATCAGTTGTCATCTCTTCTTCCCTGACGTTAGTGCGACAGGGGTATAAAGGAATCAGACGACGCCATTTTCTTCAGTTTTTCTTGCCCCAGATGTCAGGTGCCCCCAGAAGGAAGGCAATACATAAATTTGTGTAATAATGCAGTGCAATATAATCAAAATACAGTAGTTGCAAGCAAATACATCATAAATGAATACCCCAATCAGGTTGTATGAGGATGTGTTAGCCTATAGGCCTGTCCCAAGAGGGGAAGGAGGGAGGGAAACCTGGACTGCAGCTGTATTAGCACTCTAACATCTACATTTATGGTAGGTACAAAACTGTACTATGTTCATCGTGCATACAGCTGCAGTCATAACAGATGGGTAGAATCCCAAAGCTAAGAAAGGGGTGGTAGGCACTAGGTGGAACTAGGAGGAGCCAAAATGCCCTGCAAGACTGCAGTGGCAAAGCCTACTCTAGATTTGGAGTATAATGGTAGGTTGTATTGCTTGGAGAAGGTATGCACAGAACTCCAAGTGGCTGCTTCCAAAATATCCTTGGTAGGAACTCCTCTGAGGAAGGCTGCAGAGGTGGCTGTGGCCCTGGTGGAATGAGTTCTAATGCCTGTATTGCCATGAAAGGAATAGCAAAAGCGTATGCAGTGGGCTATCCATTTTGAGATTGTCTGTTTGGAAATTGGCTTTCCTTGAGCTCCTACTGCATAGGACACAAAGAGCTGTTCTGATTTTCTGAAAGGCTTTGTTCTGTCCAAATAATAACGCAGTTGTCTGTGGATGTCCAAGGAATGTAGTAATCTCTCCCCTTTGTTTTGAGGATTAGGATAAAAAGTAGGTAAATGTATGGCCTGATTTAAAGCTACCCTGGATACCACTTTAGGCATAAAGGACGGGTTGGTTCGTAAGGAAACTCTGTCCTGATGGAAGATGATAAAAGGCTGGACAGCCATGAGGGCCTGTAGTTCTGAAACTCTACGAGCTGAGGTGATAGCCAGAAGGAAAGCTGTTTTCCAGGACAAATATTGCAAATCTGATGAGGGAGCTGGCTCAAAGGGAGGCAAGGTCAGTTTTTCCAGAATGAAATCAAGATCCCAAGCAGGTATTGGTTGTTTCCTGGGAGGTCTTAAATTCTTAGCCCCTCTGAGGAACTGTCTTAAGAGAGGGTGAGAGAATAAAGGTGGATCAGTGTTGTATTCTGCAGAAATGGCCGAGGCATGGATTTTGATGGAGGAGAATGAAAGTCCACTGCTTAGCAGCTCAGCCAAATATTGTAGTATTTGAGGTAAATTCAGTTTTCCAGGATCCTGGCCCTTTTTCTCATTCCAGACACAAAACAGTTTCTATTTTGCGGAGTAAGCTTTTCTAGTTGATGGCCTTCTGGCCTCCAAAATGACACCCTGCACCTCCTTGGAGAGTAGGGCCTGTTGTGATGCTAAGGAATCTTCCATGCGGCTAGATGGAGTGTTTTTAGCTGGTTGTGAAGAGTTTTGAAGCTGTGCTGAGTCAGAAGAGGCATTAGAGGCAGGGTCCATGGTGGGGAATGAGTCAGGCTCCTCAGGAGTGGGTACCAGTGTTGCCTTGGCCAGTCCGGAGCAATGAGAATCATCTTTGGTCTGTCTGCTCTGGTTTTCAATAGAACTTTGGGCAGCAGAGGAAGAGGTGGGAAGGCATAAACTGTCATTGATATCCAACTGAAAGAGAGAGCGTCCACTCTCCAGGCCTTTGGATGGAAAATCCTTGAGCAGAATTTTGTCAATTGATGATTTTTGTGGGAGGCAAAGAGATCCATTATGGTAGGTACAAAACTGTACTATGTTCATCGTGCATACAGCTGCAGTCATAACAAATGGGTAGAATCCCAAAGCTAAGAAAGGGGTGGTAGGCACTAGGTGGAACTGGCCTTCCCCATTCTTGGATTATTTCTGTAAAACCTTTTGGATGCAATTTCCATTCGTGTGGATCTGTCATATTCCTGCTTAGGTCGTCTGCCAGCGTGTTTTCCTTGCCTGGCAAGTACTGTGCTTGTAGTTCCATTTGTAAGTCCATGGCCATGTTCCAAAGTGACATGGCCAGTCTGCATAGGGGGTAAGAATGTGCTCCTCCCAGTTTATGTACCACATAACTGTGGTGTTGTCCGTTCTTATCAATAGTTGACCTGGTTGTAGAAGGTCCTTGAAAGCTATAATAGCATTCATTACTGCTAGCATTTCCTTTTGATTGATGTGAAGGTGCTTTTCTTTTTGGGACCATTTGCCCTGAATGCACCGATCTGTCATGTGCGCCCCCCCAGGCGTAGTCCGAGGCGTCTGTTGTGATGACTTGATTTGCTTGAGGCTTGCTGAATGGAAGACCTGTGTTTGACATGCTTGAGCCCACCACAGAAATTCCTTTTGCAGACATGGAATTAATGGCATTATTGTTTCCAAACTGTGGCTGTGTTGAGACCATATGTTTTTCAGGTACCATTGTAGTTTCCTCATATGCAGCTTTGCACATGGGATTAGTAAGATGCAAGATGCCATGAATCCCAGAGCCTGCAGGATTTTCCTTGCAGTCAGCCTGGTGCAATTTGCTAGTGTTCTGAAGTATTGAATTACTTGCCCCTGCTTCTCTGGCGTGAGGTAGGCCATCTGGGTGTTTGTGTCCAAACTGGCACCCAGGAAAATTATCTTCTGAGAGGGTATTAGCCTTGATTTCTTTTTGTTGATTGTGTATCCCAGAGAGTTCAACATTATTACATAAGCCAGATGTTTCAGAAGAATGTGCTTGATGTCCGCTTGGATCAGGCAGTCGTCCAAATAGGGGTATATTTGTATCCCTTGAAGTCTGCAGTAGGCAATTACTGATGCCAGGCATTTAGTGAATACTCTGGGCGCAGTAGATAAACCAAAGGGCAATGCAGAGAATTGATAATGGGTTGAACCTGCAAGAAATCTGAGGTACCTTCTGCAATTTTGTCTGATTGGGACATGCAGGTATGCCTCCTTGAGGTCCAATGTTACCAGCCAAGACTCCTTGCCCAGCATGGGAAGAAGTTGCTGTAGAGTGAGCATCTTGAATTTTGGTACGAGTAGAAATGTGTTTAGGATGGATAGGTCCAAAATAGGTCTCCAATCTTTTCCCTTCCTTGGTACCAGAAATAGCCTGGAATAAAAACCTTGACCTTGTTCGTGCGTAGGTACCTCTTGAATAGCTTTCATGTTTATGAGATCTGTAATTTGCCTTTGTGCCTCTGCCCTTTGATTGTGTGGCAGGTTTGGCATGCCTCTCATTTTTGGAGGGGTGTGAAAATGGAATTTGTAGCCTCTGTTTATAATGTCCAGGGATCCATTTGTCCTTTGTGACAATATACCAATTTTTTGAAAATAATGCCAGCTTTCCTCCTAAGGGGGCTGCCATTTGAGACTTGGTTGGCATGCAAAGGGGAAAGTCATTTGGTTTGCTTTCTGAAAGATTGCGAGTTATCCTCACCACCTCTTTGTGTAGGAGCTTGCCATTGTCTGCCTCTAAACGATCCTTGGGATTGTCCTCTGCCCCTCGGGCGCCTGTGTCTGCCTCTTTGGGGTCTGTCCGTGGCAGGAAAGGACCAGTTTTTGGAAGGCCAATTTCTACTAAAACGTGGGGGTTGTACCTGTAGAAAATCTTTCACAGTTTGCATTGATTTAGCCTTTTCCTCCATTTTCCTTAATACCTCCTCAGCATTAGCACCAAATAGTACATCCTTTTGAAGAGGGGTCTAGTAATTTAGCTTTGACATGATCAGGCAAGGCTTGTTCCTTGAGCCAGGCATGCCTACGTATGACTGATCCTGTAACAGCGGCTCTACATGAGGCCTCTAGAGCATCAAAACCACATTGTAAGGTATGCTTACCCACTTGTGCTGCACTATGCATCAAATCCTGCAACTCCTTCAAGTCTGGTTGTTCAGGTTGTGACATTTTACTTTTCAATTGTGATAACAAAAACTGTTGGTATTTTAGCATATGGAACTGACAGTTTAAGGCCCTCATGGTTAAGGTAGCCGAGGTATATACCTTTTTTCCCCACCTTTCTAAGGATCTGGAATCTCTCTCGGAAGGTAATGGATTTTTAGCAATGGAGGCCTTAACTCCCTTGGGGCCCTGTGAGATGGTTTCTGGGTCAGCAGCATGGCTTTTGTATAGAAATTGGTGAGAGTCAGGAACCCTGTAGTACCTGTCAGGCTTAACTGGAGCTGGAGGTAGAGAGTCTGGGTTAAGGCAGGCCTCCGAGTAAACATCATCTAGGATGTCCAAGACAGGAGGTATAGCCAGTGGCCTGTGCTGAGGTAGCAAGAGAAATTCCCTAAGCCTTTTCTTGGAATCTGAATAATCTTGACCTTCCCAGTGGAAGTGCTCCCTTAAGGTATGCAAAGTTTCCCCAAATGAGTAATCCTCAGGGGGGGGGGGGGGGATACAGAAGGGATGGACTCCTCCGCATCAGAGTCTTCAAAAGGGGAGTAAGAATGTTCCTGATCAGAGTGCTCTGAAATAATGGAGCCCTGATCAGAGGAGGGGGAATCTTCCTCCACTCTGGGCCTTTTGTCCAGTGGGGGCTGAGAACCTCTGATAACTGTAATTAAACCCTCAGCCATTTTAAGCATCTGTTTCTTAGGCATGGGAGCTGGAGATGGGCCCTGTGTAGCTGGTCTTAGAGTGCATGGTTGCTTTAGACTTAGTGAAAGCCTTGATGGAGAAAGAAGAGGAAGGTCTGAAGACACCTTGAGTGGAGGTGGACCTGTCCACATTCTGAGTTTCAACGCCAAGAGTGGCTTCGGTATCTGTAGTCGGGGTGTGGGCCAAGGAGCCTGCGACCTCGGGCACAGGAGACACAGTCAAAGAAGTGTCGTTGGTAGTCAGGGGGTAGTAGGCGCCTCGCTGAGAACCGGACCACGTGTAGTCGGCTTTGGCGTGGTGTCGGTAGAGGCCGCGGACCTCGTGTGTCGGTCCTTATCTTTGCGTTTTTTAGACAAAACTTGAGTCGGAGTATCCGACGACATAATATAGTTAAATGTTTTCCCAAAATAATGCTGGGCGAACTCCGCCCGATGCTTAATGGTGCGGTTGTTGAATGTAGCACAAAAGCGACAGACTGAGACGTCATGGTCTGGGCATAAACAAGTTATACAAAGGGAATGGAAATCCTTATGTGGTATTTGCTTCCCACAAGAAATACAATTATTAACTTTGTCCGACATCGGTCTGAGGCAAGAAAAGTTTCCCCAACGGGGTACTTAGCTTTCAAGAAGACTTCGGTTTCCAAATTTTCGTAATCTCAGGAGCTGGCCGACCGGCACTTGCGAACTGCTTCTGCTTCGGGCACCGCGCGGCAAGAAAGACTGAATAAAATGGCGTCGGCTGGTTCCTTTATACCCCTGTCGCACTGATGTCAGGGAAGAAGCGACGACAACCGACGCCGGACCTAGACTTTGGAATTCGGCCGACCGAGGACCCGCCTGACGGCAGGAGAACCCATCTGTTATGACTGCAGCTGTATGCACGATGAACATAGATTGATTGGTCCTGAGTGACACCCTGTCCGCATGAAAGATTATGAAAGGCTCCACTGCCATAAGGGCCTGTAATTCAGATATCCTTCTAGCTGAAGTGATTGCTAAAAGGAATGCCGTTTTCCAGGAAAGAAATTTTAAGTCTGCAGTAGCAGCTGGCTCAAAAGGAGGTAGAGTGAGTTTCTCCAATACAAAGTTAATGTCAAAGGGCTGGGGTTGGAGCCCTCCTGGGGGGTCTCAAGTTTCTGGCCCCTCTGAGATACTGCTTTAGAAGACGATGAGAGAAGGGGGGGGGGGGTCTGCGTTGTAATGAGCTGAAATGGCTGATGCATGGATTTTTACGGAAGAAAAAAAAGACAGGCCCTTGTAAAGCATCTCAAGTTAGATACTGCAAAATCTGAGGTAAATTGGGCACTGCTGTGCTCATCCCTTGAGATCAATTCCAGGCACAGAATCTTTTCCATTTGTCAGCATAAGATTTTCTAGTACTAGGTCTTCTCGCCTCCAAAATGACATCCATCACAAGCTTGCTGAGGGATGCTAAGGGGGAATTTAAGTGATTAGCCAAACTGCAAGTTTCAATCTTTGGAGCTGAGGGTGCAGAATTTGGTTCTCCTGCTGAGACAGTAAGGAAGGTGTCTGAGGCAGGTGACATGTGTGACACTGCACAGGAGTGGGTACCAGTGTTGGCGAGGCCAGTCTGGAGCAACCAAAATCATTTTTGGTTTGTCCTGTGACTTAGTAGAACTTTGGAAAGCAGAGGCAGAGGGGGAAAGGCATAGATGGAAAGGTTTTTCCAGCTGAAGGACAGAGCATCCACTTTCCAGGCTTTTTTGTGACGAGTTCTTGTGCAAAATTTGTCCAACTGGTAGTTCTAGGGTGAGGCAAAAAGATCTATGTCTAAGCGCCCCCATTTGCGTGTCAACATGTTGAAAATCCATGGTTCCAGTTTTCATTCGTGTGGGTCCATGAGATTTCTGCTTAGTTCGTCTGCCAGAACATTCAGCTTTCCTGGCAGGAATTGAGCTTGTAGTTGTACTTGGTAGCTCTAGGCAGTGTTCCACAATGCCATGGCTAGTCTGCAGAGAGGGTAGGAATGTGTACCCCCCTGCTTGTTTATGTACCACATAACCGTGGTGTTGTCCGTCTATCAGCAATTGTCCTGGATGAAGTTAGTCCTTGAAGGCTGTCAGTGCATTCTGTACAGCTAGCATTTAGTTTTGATCGATATGAAGGTGCATTTGATTTGGGCTCCATTTGCTCTGAATGCACCTCCCTGCCAGATGAGCCCCCCCATGCATAGTCTGATGACTCTGTAGTTAGGGTTTGGGTGGCAGGGAGTGGTGTGAATGGCAATCCCTTGTTTTGGTGGCAGGCCTCTGTCCACCACAGGAACTCTAGGTGCAGGCAAGGTACGATAGAAATCATTGTTTCCAGGCTGTGACAATGTTGACTCCATAAACTTTTTAAGTACCACTGAAGTTTCCTTATATGCAGTCTTGCATATGGAATTAGAAGAATGCAGGAGGCCATGAACTCCAAGGCTTGCACTATTTGCCTTGCAGATAGCAGGGTTTTTGTGGCCACCTGTTTGAAATAGGCTACCAAATGATTTTGCTTTTCTGACGTAAGGACAGCCACCTGGACAGTTGTACTCAAGCTTGCAGCCAGGAATGTAATTTTTTGAGAGGGTACGAGTTGTGATTTATTTTCATTTATGGTGTACCCTACACAAGTTAGAACTCTTTTTACAAACGCCAGGTGTTTTAGAAGAATGGCCTGGTTTTATGCCCGAATTACACAAATGTCCAGGTATGGATATATTTCAATATTTCTTTGCCTGCAAAATGCAATTACTGGTGCCAGGCACTTTGTGAATACCCTGGGCGCAGTAGACAAGCCAAAGGGCAGTGCAGAGAACTGATAATGCATGCAGCCTGCTTTGAAACTTATCTTCTGCAAGATTCCCTGATTGGGATATGCAGGTAAGCCTCTTAAATCTCGAGTTGCCAACCACGCATCCTTGCCTAGCATAGAAGTAACTGGTGAAGAGTCAGCATCTTGAATTTTGGAATGTCCAGAAAGGTGTTTAGAGTAGACAGGCCCAGAATTGGACACCATGATTCGTCTTTTCTGGATACCAGGAAAAGTCTGGAACAACAACCTTGCCCCTTTTCCTCTTCTGGTACTAGTTGAATAGCCCCCATGTTTAAGGGGGAAAGTACTTGTTTCTGAGCCGCTGTCCACTGATTTGGGGGCAGATCTGGCCACCCGTTTGGGGTTGGCAGTGTGTGGAAATGAAATCTGTATCCCTGGGACACTATATTTAACACCCACTTGTCCTAGGTTATAAGTTGCGAGGGAATGAAGAGCCAGTCGTCCCCCCCCCCCCAAAGGGGCAGCTATGAGGTAAGTGCTTGGTAATTTTAAAGGGAAGTCATTGAGACTTCTTACCATAGGGTGGTGCCTTGTTTCCAGATTTGGAAGTGGAAGCACCCCCATTGCTTAGTCCCTTGGGACTGAAACCTGGTGCTTTTGGAATGTCTGGGTCTGGCTGGAGTGGCTCTGGAAGGAGCTGGAAAAGACCAGTGCCTACTAAATCTAGGAGGTTGTACTTGTAGGAAATCTTTCACAGTTTGCATAGATTTAGCTTTATCTTCCATTGTTTTTAGAACAACTTCAGCCTTATTGCCAAACAGGCAGTCCTGCTGTAAAGGAGCATCCAAAAGTTTTGCTTTAACATGATCAGGCAGAGATTGCTCCTTAAGCCATGCAGGTCTTCTAAGCACAGACCCAGAAACAGCAACCCTGCAAGAGGCCTCTAAAGAATCAAAACCACATTGCAAAGTACGTTTGCCAACTTGTTCAGCTGTATGCAATAAATCCTGTAAATCTTTATTCTCCACAGAGTCAGAAATCAACATCATTTTCTGTTTAAGCAGTCCCATGATATACTGTTGATATTTTAGCATATGGATTTGAGTTTAAAGCCCTGATTGATAAGGTTGCAGAAGTATAAACCTTTCTACCCATCTATCCAGTGCCCTGGAGTCTCTATCAGAAGGGGTAGGATTTTTAGCAGTAGAAACCTTAATACCCTTGGGGCTCTGAGAATTGGTTCCAAGGTCCGCAACAGGATTTTTGAAAAGGAATTTGTGGGACTCGGGGAACCCTGTAGTACCCGTCTGGTTTGCTAGGGGCAGTACCTGTCTGGTTTGCTAGGGGCTGGAGGCAAAGAATCAGGGGCCATACTGGATTCCGAAAACACATCAACAATGTCTAGTACAGGAGGTACAGCCAAAGGCCTATGCTGAGCAAGGAAATCCCTAAGCCTCTTTTTGGATTCAGAGAAATCCTCACTTTCCCAGTGGAAATGCTCCCTTAAGGAATGTAAAGTTTCCTCCAAGAGAAATCCTCAGGGGGAGAAGCAGAGGGAATGGAATCCTCTGCATCAGAGTCCTCATAAGTAGGTATGGACAAATTCAGATCATTAGAAGAGTCAGAAGAAACAGAGTCCTGTTCAGAAGATTCATAGTCAAGTTCAATCCTAGGCCTCTTGGGGGGGGGGGGGGGTTTGTTGACTACCCCCGATTAGAGTAATTAATTAAATCTTCAGCCATTTTTGATCATTTGTTTTTTAGGCATAGGGGCCTGAACATCGTTTTTTAGACAGATCAAGATTTAGGCCTTAGTATTGAAGTTGGAGTCTGTTTAATATGCAAGTCTGTAGGCCTGAATACACCCTCAGAAGCCGGTGCCTGCTCAGCGACTCCGGACCCATCCAAGGTAGGAGACATCCACAGGTTCCATATGTGATGCATCTCATGGCATACCAGACTCCGAATGGGTCTCAGAGGCCTGCGAATCAGAAGTAGCGGGTATCAGGGGCTGCGAAAGCACCTCACAGAGTACCGGAGAACTGGCGACTGGCTTAGAAGCGCTCTTGGCAGTTTTGGACCTCAACGGCCTCTTTCTTTGCATTTTTTCAGTATTCTGGTAGTCGGATAGCTAACGGACGTCATTTCTGGATAATTAAACAGAGATCCGAAATATTTAGAAGCAAAAATGTACTGACTACGGATAGTGCGCTGATTAAATAAAGCACAAAACTGACAGCAAGATACGCCGTGGTCAGGGCCTAGGCAAGGAATACAGTACAAATGAAAATCCTTAAATATTTGCTTCCCACAAGTTATACAGTTAACCTTTACTGGCATCGGTAAGGAGCAAGAAAAAAAAGTTTCCCCAACGGGGTACTTAGCTTTTAGTTGAAGACTTCGGTTCTGAAACTCGAAAACGAAAATTTCAGGAGTCGGACGACCGGCACTTGCGAACTGCTTCTGCTTTGGGCACTGTGTGGCAAGAAAGACTGACGTAATGGTGTCTGCTGCATGTTTTATACCCCTGACGACCTGACGTCATGGAAGGGACAGCAACCGACGCAGGACCCAAGACTTTGTTAAATCAGGCTGACTGAGGGCAACCTGCCAGCAGATTACCCAAATGTAATGACTGCAACAGTGAAACACTAAGAACATCTGCTTGAGCAGTAGATGAGAGAAGAGGGGAGGTTGTGTGTTATAATGAGCTGAAATGACTGAGGCATGAATTTTTGAGGAAAAAGACAGGCCCTTGTGAAGCATCTCAGTTAAGTATTGTAAAATCTGAAGTAAAGTGGGCACTGCTGTGCTCATCCCTTGAGACTGATTGCAGGCATAGAATCCTTTCCATTTTCAGCATAAGATTTTCTAGTACTAGGCCTCCTTGCCTCTAAAATGACATCCATCACTGGTTTACTGAGGGATGGTAAAGGAGAGCTTAAGTAATTAGCCAGGCTGCTAGGTTCAGTGTTTGAAGCTGAGGGTGCAGAATCTGGTTCTCCTGCTGAGACAGCAGGGTAGGAGTCTGAGGCAGGTGCCATGGGGCCAGCAGTGACACTGCACAGGAGGGGGTACACCAGTGTGGACGTGGCCAGTCTGGTGCAATCAAAATCATCCTGGGTTTGTTTGATCTTTAGTAGTACTTTGGAGAGCAGAGGAAGAAAAGGAAAGGCATAAACTAATGCTGAAGGACAGAGCATCCACTTTCCAAGCTCGTCTGTGGGGAGTCCTTGCGGAAATTTTTTCCAATTGATAGTTCTGGGGGGAGGCAAACAGGTCTATATCTGGGCTCCATTTGCTTGTCAACATGTTGAAAATCCTTTGTTCCACAGTTTCCGCTCGTGTGGGTCCATAAGGTTTCTGCTTAGTCCATCTGCCAGTGTATTTAGTTTTCCTGGCAGGAAATGAGCTTGTAGATGCACCTGGTAACTCAAGGCTGTGTTCCACAATGCCATGGCTAGTCTGCAGAGGGGGTAAGAATGTGTACCCCCCTGCTTGTTTATGTACCACATAACAGTGGTGTTGTCTGTCTACCATTAATTGTCCTGGAAGAATGTGATCCTTGAAGGCTGTCAGAGCATTCTGTACAGCTAACATTTATGATTGACGCGAGGTGCATTTGAATTGGGTTCCATTTGCCCTGAATGCACTTCCCTGCCAGGTGCGCCATCCCATGCGTAGTCTGAGGGGTCTGTTAGGGTTTGGGCAGCAGGAGGTAGTGTGAATGGTAGTGTCTTGTTTTGGTGGCAGGCCCCTGCCCACCAAAGGAACTCTAGGCATAGGCAAGGAATGATAAGAATCATTGCTTCTAGAGCCTGAGAATATTGACACCGTAGACTTTTTAGATACCACTGTAGTTTCCTCATATGCAGTCTTGCATATGGAACTAGAAGAATGCAGGAGGCCATGAACCCGGCTTGTAGTATTTGCCTTGCAGATAGTGTTTTTGTGGCCACTTGTTTGAAGTAGGTTGTCAAGTGAATTTGTTTCTCTGGCGTGAGGAAAGCCATCTGGGAAGTTGTATTCAAGCTTGCTCCCAGGAATATAATTTGTTGACAGGGTACCAGGTGTGATTTCTTTTCATTTATGGTGTACTCCAGACAAGTTAGCACCCTTTGTATAAAAGCCAGATGATTCAAAAGTATGTCCTGATTTTCTGCCTGAATTAGACAATCGTCCAGGTATGGGCATATTTGAATATTTTTTTGCCTGCAAAATGCAATGACTGGAGCTAGGCACTTTGTGAATACCCTAGGTGCAGTAGATAAGCCAAAGGGCAGTGCAGACAACTGATACTGCGTGTAGCCTGCTTTGAAGCGTAGGTATCTTCTGCAAGATTTCCCGATTGGGATGCGCAGGTATGCTTCCTTTAAAACCAGTGTTGCCAACCAGGCATCTTTGCTTGGTATAGGAAGCAAATGGTGGAGTCAACATCTTGAATTTTGGAATTGCCAAAAAGGTGTTTACTCAGGTCCAGGATAGGACGCCATGAACTGTCTTTTCTGGGTACCAGGAAAAATAGAGTAGAAACCTTGTCCCTTTTCCTCTTCTGGTACCAACTGAATAGCCTCTATGCTTGAGAGAGTACTTGCTTTTGTGCCACTGCACACTGATTTGGAGGTAGATCCGACCAACCATTTGGAGTTAGTAACATGTGGAAGTGAAATCTGTATCCTTGGGACACTATTTAAAACCCAGTTGTCCTGGGTAATGAGTCCCCAAGTTCTTTGCATGAAGTGCAATCTTTCCCCCCAAGGGGCTAGTCCGTTGAGAAGTGCTTGGTAGTTTTAAAAAGAAGTCCTTGAGACAGAATACCATAAGTGGGAGTTTTATTACTCCTACATTTGGAAGTGAAGGCCCCCCACTGCTTAGTCCTGTGCATAACCTGGGACTGAAGCCTGGGTGCTCTGCTGGATCTGGGTTTGGACGGAGGTCTGGAAGGGGCAGGAATGGACCAAATCTTAAAAGGCCAATGCCTACTAAATCTTGGAGTAGGTACAGTTTGCATAGATTTAGCTTTTTCCTCCATCTTAAGAATTTCTTCTGCTGTGTTGCCGAACAGGCGGTCCTGATTTAAGGGAGCATCCAGTGATTTTGCTTTAACATATGGCAAGGATTGCTCCTTAAGCCAAGCATGCTTTCTAAATACAGACCCAGTTACCACAGCCATGCAATTGCCTCTAGTGAATCAAAACCGCATTGCAATGTATGTTTACCAACTTGTTCAGCAGAATGCATTAAATCCTGTAAATCCTTATTTTCAGCACAATCGGGAAACATCATTTTCTGTTTAAGCAATCCAATAATATGCTGCTGATACTTTAACATATGAAACTGGCAATTCAAGGCCCTAATGGCCAAAGTTGCAAAGTGTATACCTTCTTACCCCATCTATCCAGCACCCTGGAGTCTCTATCAGAGGAGGTAGGATTTTTGGCAGTAGTAGCTTTAATGCCCTTGGGTCCCTGCAAAACGGTTTCAGGATCCGCAGTAGGACTTTTGAAAAGGAACACGTGAGTCAGGAGCCCTGTAATATCTATCAGGCTTTCTGGAAGCAGGAGGTAGAGTCAGGGACCATGCTAGATTCTGAAAAGGCATAAACAATGTCCAATACAGGAGGTATAGCTAAAGGCCTGTGCTGAGACAGGAGTAAGAAATCCCTAAGCCTCTTTTTAGAATCAGAGTACTCAGCATCAGAATCCTCATAGGTAGATAAGAGTAAATCCTGGTCAGAGGAAACAAATTTCAGAATCCTGGTTAGAAGTATCATAAGCAACTCCGTCCTAAGTCTCTTAAAGGGGGAAGGTTGGCTTCCCCTGATTAAAGTAAGGTCTTCAGCCATTCTTTGTTTTTTAGGCATAGAGGCCTGACCATGCGGTCTGGGCGTCAGTTTTCTAGGCATGGTTCAAGTTTTAAGCCTTGAAGATGGCATCGGATTAATATGCAAGTCAGGAACCCCGAATACACCCTCAGAAGCCAGTGCCTGCACAGCAGCTCCAGACCCATCCAAGGTAGAGACATCCACATGTTCCACAGTTGAAGCATCTCACGGCATACCGGACTCTGAATGGGTCTCAGTAGAGGCCTGCGAATCGGAAGTAGTGGGTATCAGGGGCTGCGAAAGCGTCTCACCGAGTACCGGCAAACTGGGCAGCCTGTCTCATCTTTAACTGTGTTTTTTCAGAATATTGGTAGTCTGATGGCTTACCGAAGACTTCAGGATAATTGAACCAAGCACCAAAATATTTAGAAGTGCAAATATACAGAAAACAAATAGTTTGTGGTTTAATTAAGCCACAAAACAGACAGTGAGGTACGCCGTGGTCAGGGCCTAGGCAAGGAATACAGTACGAATGAAAATCTGAAGTATTTGCTTTCCACAAGAAATGCAATTACTTACTTTTACTGACATCGGGTGAGGTGGTGGTGCTGCGGGGTAGTGTTGTCGCCTCACAGTAAGACATTGTTCTGTTAGATTCTCAGCTAGAGCGTCTTCTGTGTGGAGACATGCGTGAATGGGCGTACCTTCGTTGAAGGTTGTGCGTCAGGGCCGGCAACTCTGCACGTAAAAATCTACTGCCAATCATTAGCGGACCGGAGTTCCGCTGTGGCGACCCCTAACTGGGAAAAGCCGAAAGACACAAACTGGCATCGGTTTAGATCAAGAAAAAAAAAACCAACGGAGTACTTAGCTTTTCATTGAAGACTTTGGTTCTGAAACTCGAAAATGAAAATTTCAGGAGTCTGCTGACTAGCACTTGCTAACTGCTTCTGCTTCGGGTACTGCATGGCAAGAATGACTGATGTAAGGACATCGGCTGCATATTTTATACCCCCGACGACCGGACGTCATGGAAGGGGAGATAGCAACCGACATAGGACCCAAGACTTTGTTAATCAGGCCGACTGAGTGCTACTGCAAGCAGATAACCCAAATGTAATGACTGCAACAGTGAAACACTAACCTGCTCTGAAGCACTTGCAGGTTCAAACGAAGTGAGTCACTGAATGAAGTCGGCGTGCGGAGATCAAATGCAATACCAAATGCAGAGGATTTACAGACAGCTGATGCACTGAGGCCAAGATCTGAAGGAGTGAGAAGGCAGACTTGTGCAAGTCACAATAAAACAGGATTAAAACTACCCATTCTTGAGAAACTGAAGATAGCTGCCTGGCCTTCTGGTTTGACGCCCAAAGTTTTTGCATATCCTGTGTCTTAGCACTTCCTTTGCTACAGCCATTAGTGTAATGTATGGCTTCAAGAAACAGAGTAATGGCATGGACTGCTCCATTCTAGTGGAAAAGGTCCAGAAGTGTGCTCTGGCTAGAGGTACCTATGAATGCAAGGCCACCATATGAACTCCAGAAAAGTACAGTTTTTGTACCTACCATAAATGTAGATGTTAAAGAGTGTTCACACTGCTGCAGTCATTACACTTGGGTTATCCTGCCGTCAGGCTGTCCTGCAGTCGGCCTGAGTTCCAAAGTCTTGGTCCGGCATCGGTTGCTGTCGCTTCTTCCCTGACGTAAGTGCGCCAGGGGGTATACAAGATGCACCCAACGCCATTTTCTTCAGTTTTTCTTGCCCCAGATGTCAGGTGCCCCCAAGTAGGAAGGCAATACATATTGCCAATCAAAAATATACATGTAAAATAAAAACAATAGCTTCAGTTACCAGCAAGTACACCCCAAAGGTTGTATAGGATAGAAAGGTATAGATAAGTCCAGCTAGTTCAGAGGGAATGGAGGGAGGGTAACCTGGACTGCAGCAGTGTGAACACTCGAACATCTACATCTATGGTAGGTACAAAGCTGTACTATGTTCATCGTGTTACACTGCTGCAGTCATTACACTTGGGTAGAATCCCAACGCTGAGGTTGGGTGGCTGGTCTATAAAGAGTTAGGCTTGGCTATGAGGCCCTGCAGAACTGCAGTGGCAAAGCCTGCTCTGGATTTAGAGAGGTGGTAATGCTTGGTAAATGTGTGCACTGAACTCAAGTTGCAGCCTCCAAAATTTCCTTGGTAGGTACTCCTCTGAGAAAGGCCGTTGACGTGGCTGTTGCCCTGGTGGAATGTGGCCTAATGTTGTTTGGGACTGATTTTCCATGCTGTGTGTAGCAGTACCGAATAGTGTCCTGTCCATTTGGATATAGTCTGCTTTGAGATAGCCTTGCCCTGTGATCCTGCAGCATATGCTACAAAACAGTTGCTCAGTTTTCCTGAAAGCCTTTGTTTTGTCCAAGTAGAAACATAGCTGCCTGTGTATGTCCAAAGAATGCAGAAGTTTCTCCCCTTTATTCTGGGGGTTTGGATAAAAGTTGGCAAATGGATGGTTTGGTTGAGAGCCACACTAGATACCACCTTTGGCATAAAGGTGGAGTTTGTCCTTAAAGATACCCTGTCCTGATGAAAAATTATAGAAGGTTCCACTGCCATTACTGCCTGTAGCTTTGAGACTCTTCGTGCTGAAGTTACTGCCAGGAGCAGAGCTGTTTTCCAGGATAAAAATTTTAGATTGGCTGTATTGGCTGTATTGGCTGGCTCAAAAGGTGGTAGTGTCAGTTTTTCCAAAACGAAGTTGAGGTCCCAAGTTGGTGTTGGTGCTCTCCGGGGCAGTCTTATGTTTTTAGCCCCTCTGAGGTACTACTTTAACAAGGGATGAGAGAATAAAGGAGGATCCGTGTTGCAATGTGCTGAAATGGCAGATGCGTGGATCTTGATTGATGAGAAGGATAGGCCTCTGTCCAGCATCTCAGTTAAGTATTGTAAAATATCTGAGGAATGTTTGGAACAAGAGGGTCAAGGTTTTGAGCCTGGTTCCAGGCGCAGAATCTTTGCCATTTTTCTGAGTAAGCTTTCCTGGTGCTAGGCCTCCTGGCCTCCAAAATGACATCCATAACAGCTTTAGAGAGAGAGGTGTTGCCCGTTTGACTAATGTATCAGCCATGCAGCCAGGTTTAGGGTTTTGAGCTGACCGTGCAGGATCCGATTGTTTTGTTGAGTCAGAAGGTGTGGAATTTGAGGCAAAATCCATGGTGGGCCTTGAGCCAAGTTCCTTAAGATAGGGTACCAGTGCTGGCGTGGCCAGTCTGGAGCAATCAGGATCATCTGTGGTTTTTCTTGTCTGGCTTTTAGGAGTACCTTTGAAAGGAGAGGTAGTGGCGGGAAGGCATAAACTTTTGGGTTTTTCCAGCTAAAAAAAAAAGAGCATCCACTTTCCATGCTCGTTTGTGATAAGTCCTTGTGCAGAATTTTTGTAGTTGGCAATTCAGTGGGGAGGCAAAAAGATCTATGTCTGGGCATCCCCATTTTTGCGTTACCATGCTGAAGATTTGCGGATTCAATTTCCATTCGTGAGGGTCCATGATATTTCTGCTTAGATCTTCTGCCAGAGTATTTTTCTTTCCTGGCAGGAATTGTGCTTGCAGGTGAACTTGATACGTTAGAGCTGTGTTCCACAAGGTCATGGCTTGCCTGCATAGGGGATAAGAATGAGTGCCCCCTTGCTTGTTTATGTACCACATTACTGTGGTGTTGTCTGTCTTTAGTAATAATTGTCCTGGATGTAGAAGGTCCTTGTGGGGCATTTTGAACAGCCAACACCTCTTTTTGATTGATGTGAAGATGCATCTGGTCTGTGGTCCACTTGCCCTAAATGCATTTGCCTGCCATGTGTGCTCCCCAAGCGCAATCCGAAGCATCTGTTAGAGGTTTGCCTGGCTGTGGGTTGGGTAAAAGGCTGACCCTTGTTTAGGTGACATGCCTGTGCCCCACCATCGAAATTCCTGTTGTAGGGCAGGGAATCATTGGTATTACTGCTTCTAAACTGCGAGTGTTGAGTCCAAACACTTTTCAGGTACCATTGTAATTTCCTCATATGTAGTCTGGCATATGGTATTAGTAGTATGCAGGATGCCATGAATCCCAGGGCCTGCAGAATTTTTCTTGCAGGGAGATGGGACTTTCTTGCCAGTAATTGAAAATATTGAGTTAGTTGAACTTGTCTGGCGTGAGGTAAGCCATCTGGGCAGTTGTATTTAAGCTGGCACCCAGGAATATAATCTGTTGTGAGGGCACTAGTTTTGACTTCTTTTCGTTTACTGTGCATCCTAGAGAAATTAGCAACCTTTTTACAAACGCCAGATGTTGTAGAAGAATGTCCTTTGTCTCTGCTTGAATGAGGCAGTCGTCCAGGTATGGATATATTTGAATTCCTTTTTGTCTGCAAAATGCAATTACTGGTGCCAGGTACTTTGTGAAGACCCTGGGCACAGTAGATAAGCCAAAGGGCAGTGCAGAGAATTGGTAGTGCATTGTACCAGCTTTGAATCTGAGGTATCTTCTGCAATTTTGTCTGATAGGGACATGCAGGTATGCCTCTGAGGTCCAGAGTAACAAGCCAAGCCTTCTTGCCCAGCATGGGTAGAAGCTGCTGTAATGTCAACATTTTGACTTTTGGAATATCCAGGTAAGTATTCAGAATTGAAAGGTCTAGTATGGGCCACCAGGCCTTGTCCTTTCTGGGGACCAGGAAGAGTCTTGAGAAAAATCCTTCTCCCTGTTGTGGTACTTTCTGAATAGCTCTCATGTCCATGAGGGCTGAATTGTGTTTGTGCCTCTGCCCATTGATTTTGTGGCAGGTCTGGCATTCCTTTTAGCCTTGGTAAAAGTATGAAAGTGGAATCTGTAACCTTGAGACACAATATTCAAGACCCATTTGTCTTTGGTGATTGTTTGCCAGTTGAGAAAAAAGTGCTAGTTTTCCCCATAAGGGGGCTTCCAAAAGGGACGTGCTTGGCATACGAAGGGAAGTCATTGCGAGTGTTTCCTGTAAGGTTGAGACTTGTCCTCACCACCTTTTGGGGTTGAGGTGCCCCACTGTCGCTGTCTGTTTGAGCCTTGGGGTTGAGATCTGCCCCTTGGGCGTCTGCATCTGCCTCTCTATGGCCTGTCTGACACTGGAAAGGACCAATTCTTTGTTGGCCAATTTCTGCTAAACCGAGGTGGCTGTACCTGTAAGAAATCCTTGACTGTTTGCATAGATTTAGCTTTATCTTGCATTTTCTTTAACACCTCTTCTGCCTCAACACCAAACAAAGTATCATGCTGTAAAGGAGCATCCAATAATTTTGCCTTAACATGATCAGGTAAACTTTGTTCTTTTAACCAGGCATGTCTTCGAATCACAGAACCTGCAACTGCGGCTCTACAAGAGGCCTCTAAAGAATCAAAACCACATTGCAGAGTATGTTTTCCCACCGGTTCAACTGCATGCAATAAATCCTGCATTTCTTTACAATCAGGAGCTTCTGAGCTTGCAAGCATTTTCTGTTTTAACTGAGCCATTAAATATTGTTGGTACTTAAGCATGTGAAATTGGCAATTTAAAGCTCTTACTGCTAAAGTTACAGAAGTGTATACTTTCTTCTCCCATCTATCCAAAGCTCTGGAATCTGTCAGAGGGTACTGGATTTTTTGCAATGGAAGCCTTAACCCCTTTTGGACCCTGGGAAATGTTTCTGGATCAGCAGAAGGGTTTTGTAAAGAAACTTGAGAGTCAGGGACTCTAATACCTATCTGGCTTGGCTGGAGCAGGGGGCAGAGAGTCAAGAGATATACTGGATTCAGAGAACACATCATCCACAATATCTAGCACAGGCAGAATAGCCAGGGGCCTGTGCTGAGGAAATCCCTGAGCCCTTTCTTGGATTCTGAGTAATCCTGACTTTCCCAATGGAAATGCTCCCTCATGGTATGTAAAGTTTCCCCAAAAGAATAATCCTCAGGAGGAGAGGCTGAAGGGATAGATTCAGCATCAGAGTCCTCATAGGGGGGTAGAGAGTATCCCTGGTCTGAAGAGGAATTGGAGGAAATGGAAACCTGATCAGAGGAGTCTGTATCCTGCCTAGGCCTTTTCTCAGGAGGGGGATGGGAACCCCTGATTAGAGTAATGAGGTCTTCGGCCATTTTGAGCATCTGTTTCTTAGGCATGGAGAACTGTCCAGGAGAATGCTGTACTTTCTTTGTCTTTAATGGTACCTTTGTCTTGGCTGTTGTCTTAATGGTAAGTTGTGAAGGTCTGAAAACACCCTCAGAAGCCGATGCCTGCTCAGCGGCTCTGGACCCATCTGAGGGATTAGTTTCCGTAGGCCCAATACCTAGAGTTTCCCCAGAGGCCCAGATGTCTCCACATGGGAGTCGGGAGCGGCCTGTGGCGCTGAGGTAGCGGGTGTCAAGGGCTGCGAAAGCGCCTCACTGAGAACAGACGACTGGCCTAAAAGAGGTTTCGTCGGTTTTGGACCTCGGATGCCTGTCTTTATCCTTGTCCTTGCGTTTTTTCGGTATTTAGGTCTGCTGATCCGACTGCATCGTATAATTGAACCTTCAGCCAAAGTAGTGCAAAGCAAAATCAAAACGTCTTTTTATAGTGCATTTGTTAAAGCTAGCACAAAACCAGCGACAACTAGCAACGTCGTGATCAGGGCCTAGGTATGGAATACAGTAAGAGTGGAAGTCCTTATGAGGTATTTGCTTCCCACAAGAAATACAATTAACTTTTTCTGACATCGGTCTGAGGCAAGAAAAAAAGTTTTCCCCAACGGGGTACTTAGCTTTATTGAAGACTTCGGATCTGAAATTCAACTTCGAAAATAGTCGGCCGACCGGCACTTGCGAACTGCTTCTGCTTCGGGCACCGCGCGGCAAGAAAGACTGAAGAAAATGGCGTCAGGTGCATCTTATATACCTCTGGCGCACTGACATCAGGGAAGAAGCGACAGCAACTGACGCCGGACCAAGACTTTGGAACTCAGGCCGACTGCGGGACTGCCTGACGGCAGGATAACCCAAGTGTAATGACTGCAGCAGTGTAACACGATGAACATCAGCTTAGCTGTACCTTTTTTCTTATGTAGCACTACGACGGTAATGACCAGTCATATTTAAAGTGAAAGATTACACTAGAAAAATAAGATCTCTAATTCCCAAGCCTATACTGTGGCTGGGCATCAAACCCAGGTTAGCAATGATCCACTCAAGACATGTACAGTTGTAGAACCAACCACAATGGTGCTATGTTTAGCTGTAGGGATCACTATCAAAATGTAATAATTTACCCATGGAAAAAGTATTAAGGCAGTACTTTCCAATTCCCTCCACCATAATAGAAGGTAGTATCATAGCATGTAGAAAAGTTAAAAATGCCTGGAAACTGTATATGTAGACATCCAAGACACTGGATTCAAAATGAAGTGAGCAAGCATTTTAGAAAGCAGCTGTTATGGTTCTACCCTTGTAGAGGGCACCTTGACCATGACCTCACATGGGCTTCTTAAAATGGGAGATTAAATAGAAGGGAACAGTTGACTAGCCACTTTGAAATGGCTCTGGCAACCTCAGTTGCCTGTAGACATTCAGCAGGTGTTAAGACCCTTTCTGCTCAATTTCCTAACCATTAAAATAAAAGGGCTAGTCAAACAGCCAAGTTCACTACAGTACACAGACCGCTTAGAGGAATTAGTCATAAGACTTGCTCTGTCCTTATGAAATATCTTTGCAAAACTTCTGACATCCTTCTTGCTGATATCACAGCTACAATCAAAACCAAAATCCCCACCCAGTCTGCAGGACCTGACCCAGCAGCTGCACTACCTTCAAATTGCCCACTAGTTTCTTTGAGAAATGGGCCATGGGGTGAACAATCTCCTCCAAGGTAAACCCACAGTTCTTTGACTAATCCACTCTCCCATCAAGGAGGGACAGCCCCTCCCAAATAAGAGTCCAAAGGGCCACTCATTACCAGTCAAGCTCACAAACAGTCCCTCATGAGGGAAGGAAGTCTGGCAAATTGGGAGTGGGCCAATCAATTGGTCAGACCTGTTCTTCCATGGAGCCCTACACCCAGGTGCCAGCTCCTTTAGAGCTCCACCACAGCTTCAGGCCTGTGTAATTAAGCAAAACATGCTATGCACTGCTAGGTGGGGTGAATCCGAGTGCCACACTCATTGCTCTATGTAGGTGCCATCCAAGTGGTGAAATGTACTGCTCCCCTTTCCCTTATGATGGGCAAACCAGCATCACCATCTTCACTGCCCAGCCCCTCAACTGCTCATGCTGCTGGTCAAAAACACCGGTCTGGGCTGCAGTCCGAGCCTTCCCTAAATTCCTCATAGTACTGAGGGAGACCATTATTTTAATGCAATAAAACACCAACTTCAAAAGCTATCGAGGATAATGTTTCAATAGCAAAGTCAATCCCAGTGGGGATAACTGGTTACTGGGGAGGCTACAAGTGCAACGCTCCTAAAAACACTGACCAAAGGAGGCAGATAAATGAGAATACAAGAAAAAACATGGCTGCAATGGTCAAAGTGTGTTTGACAGAAGTAGAACCGCCCTCCTGCCAGTTTTGCCAAATACTGTACAACTTGAAGGTTTTGTTTGCACTATTTTAGGACAAATATTTTGTATGAGCAACACAATGGGAACCTTCTCCCCCTTAACCAGGAAAGATGCAGTGCACTGCCCAACAGTCATCAATAGAATACTGATCTCCATTGAAAGTCTGTCCTTTAACAGCATCAGGCTGTGATCCATGCAACCTGATGGTCTTGAGGTCTGAGTGAATCAGAGTTTCACAGTTTTGTAAAGAGTGCAATGCTGTAGCAGGTCAGGGATCTTAAATGGACAGATAAAAGATCCATGTCTGTCTGGACCAGAATGAGGCCACCTGTGTAACTGGCCTTTCATAAAAGAACGTTTGCTGGGCATCCAAATAAAAATCAACAAACACCAAGATGTAAGTTCCACACATAAATTGATGCAAAAATGTTCATCCACAATGTTTATTAAAAAGCTAAGCGCTTTCTTCCCCTATAATACGGGGACTTCATCAGAACTAAATTCCCCTCACAAGTTAACCCTCTTTCTACACAAATAAATAAATATAGCACCCTAACATTATAACTTTCTACAATAAATATTATATCAATACATTATTCATTAATTAATGTGTGGAGCTTATGGCGTGACCACTACTCATTTGGACATCTTAGTGTTTTAACTGGCCTTTCCTGACCATCTTTTCTAGCCTCAACAATGGTAGGGGTGGGAACACAGATAAAACTCCCAATACTAAAGGATGCTGAACTTGACCACTTCCCAAGGTCCACTTGCATGGGAATTGGGAGCAAAATATCTGCATCTAATTATAAAGAGCAATTAGGTCCATCTTTAGCTTACCCCACCTAAAATGAGAATTATATGAATTCAGTCCATCTGGCTTCAACTCACCTTGTCAACTCACATTGGGCAAAACTAGGCTCAAACTATTTAGGCCAGACTACAGGTCCCACACAAAGGTTTACTCGAGTGTTAATGCCTCTAGTTCTTATACATGAAACTGTAGCTGCCTTCAATAACCTTTAGGATCCCAGGCATCAGCTTAGATAGCAGCTGGCATAATTGAAGTGTTTACCTAACAGACACAAGGTGCAAGGTTGGATTCTCATGGGGAAATTGGCTAAGCTTAAAATGGCCCACAAGGGCAGTTAGCCTAGCATTAATTTATGAACAAGGTCACCTCTTTCACACAAGTGTGTGAAGTGCATCCTTCCAAGGAAGGCATTACACAAATGTAGTGAGGATCTGATCCTCCTTAGGCCACCACCATAAGTCTGGTCTGCCTGGTTGACCCTCCCCTTTCTGCCCGAAAAAATCTCACCAACACCTTGCTAAAGATCCCAATAAAATGCATCGAGCTGGCAGGATAAAAACCAATGCATTTCTAGGTCATGGGGAAAAAAAGCCATGTCCATACATTCCTGCCCATGTAGCCATACTGGTCCAGCTATTCCCTGTGGCAGGTCGGGTGGTAGGATGCATGCAGAGTAGTCTACCCATTTGCTGGTGGAGTATCCCCTTCAGCAATTCAAGCTTTGCTGCAAGAACATGCCTCATGCCCAACCTCCAATTCATGCTTCAGAGGCTCCACTGACAACACTCCATGCTCTTGCTTGATATCATCGAAGTTGTGAGCCACAGCCAACTCCCCAGCCTATACTGGTCAAGCAGGCAATCCCATCCTTCCCCCAATGGTTCCTTCAGGCACCCAAGATGCTAAATAGATTCTCATCACCTAAGCCATAGTCAGAGTCTACCCATCAGAGCTGGCAACCATGATCACATTTTTGATGGTTCAGACACACTGCATTACTAGCCTCATAATCCCAGAGGTTCCTGAGACAAGCATCCTCTTCCTCGTATGCTGCTTGGCTAAGAGCATCATTGACATAAAACATGACTCAGATGCCCCGAAAATCTAGTCTGTCCATTAGGACTTCCGGGCCAAATTTGCAGAGCATACAATTTTGCAGCAGACCTTTCCTTATATGGCAAGATGCCCCCCCCCCCCAATACTTAGAAGGGCTCCTGTGAAGACCTTTAAATTCAAGCCTTTTACTCAAGAGTTTTAAGTTTAACAATTCTAGGTTAGTCAGGCAGTTGCAGGTCCTGCTCATTCCCTCCAGTAAGATGCAGCAGTCTCGCACAACACTACAGCCAGGTGCACTTTGAACGCATGTAGTGTTGTGGATATGCTGAATGGATAAGTGAATTTAAAAGGATTTTTGCTCATTCTGTCAGGAATCACTTATTACTTACTGTGAAGTCCAGGGAGACTAAAAATGCTTAACAGTAGTAGAAGAGCCTATGGAGTCAGCATGGTGGACTTTGGCAATTAATTAGTGCCTCCACTGCTGATCACATTATGTTACCTTTCACTCTGCAGTGTATGGCAAGTCAGAATTCAAACTTTCAATGGAAATATGTTCCTAACCTGTCTGAATTCGGAATGAACTAGCCATCAAGTCAGACAGCATGCCTACACCAAAAGATGGAGAGAAGGGATGGGTGGAAAGAAGACTGACAGTCAGCACCAAGGAACTCTGAACTGGTACAGGGATTTCTCCATCACGTCATAGGTTGGTACTAGGCTATTAGCCCTAGGGCCTATGCAAGCCTAGCCATAACAATTCCCTGGCTATTTCTCCCCACACTATTTACTTCCCTGGACCACTGTCTAGCAGGGTGACTGACGTGATCCCAGGGGTGAATTTCCTTTCTCCCATCCAATCAAGGTTCCTTTTGAAGAGGGCCAAAGAAGCACTCTGCTTGACATGTATGAGCAGTCTATTCCAGAGTCTGGGGAGTCTCTGGGTCAGGAACCTATCCCTCCAGCATGTTTTGTTTATTGTGAAGACAGGGTTTAGATCCCTGGAGCATGTGGCTCTGAGGGATTGGGTTAAGTGTAGCATGTCCAACAGCTCTGGGTTTGACATGGCCTTGTATATTAAGCAGAGATCACCTCGGAGTAGATGACATGCGACAGAGTATAGCCGGAGTTTTTTTTTTTTTTTTTTTTAAGGCGGACAGCATAGTGTATCTGCTTTAGGCCTGTGATTCTTTTAGTGCGGTATTTCTGCGGCCTTTCCCAGTTGTTGCAGATATCTTGAGAGGTACATACAAAATGGGTCTAATGAGGGATGAGTACAGTGGGACAATGACCTTTTTTCTGGATGAAAAGCCCTTAGTGATGAGGTGTGCCACATAGGATTTCCTGACTGTTGTGGCGATGTGGTTATTGAAGAAGAGACCACTGTCCACCTGTGTCCCCAAGTCGCTTATCACGTTTTCAGTGTTTAGTGTACTTTCACCTATGTGGTAATTCACGGGGACATTTTTTCCCAAAGGGGGTAACTATACATTTCTTGGCAATGAGCTTGAACCCATGGCTCTAGCACCAAGCATCTGTTTCTGTAAGGCCCTTTTGTAGAGTATCCACATCATTTGGGGATTCAATAATGGCTCCCAGTTTGCAGTTATCTGCAAACTTTGTTAGCCAGAGTCCCCTAGTGTTTGGCCTGTACTTCAGAGAAGTAGATGCCAAACAAGACAGGTCCCAGGACTAAACCCTGAGGTACTCCACTTGTCTGGAGCTGGATTTGGAGTCAGCTACTTTTACAGTGTGGGTTCTGTCATTAAGCCAGTTGGCAACCAGAGTGACGTAGGGATTAATGCCCAGCTTAGTAAGTTTATCTAGGATTCCAGAGTGGGGGATGGCATCAAAGGCCTTGGCGAGGTCCAGATAGGCTGTGTGGACTGCCTTACCCTCGTCCACGACTCTGGAGACTGATTCGAAGAAGTCCATCAGGTTCAGGAGACAAGATTGGACCTTCACAAACCCAAACTGGGTGGGGTCCAGTGTTTGAAGGTTGCCAATGTCTTTGTATGTTCCATGATATGTTCCCATGGCCTTGCAAATCAGGCTCATCTCACTGATGGGGCAGTAGTTCCCAGGATCAAAGGTGAATCCCCCCTTGTGGAGTGGGATAACTGTAGCTGTGCACCACTCAGTGGGCACGGAGCCTGAGGTGAGGGTATGATTAAACATGCCACTTAGGTGAGGTGCCAGTTCATTTTGTAGTTCATGTAGTACACAGCCTGGGATGTCATCTGGTCCCATGGATGCTGTATTCTTAGCTTTGGAGATTGCGTTTAACCTGTGTGGCCGTTACTGGAATTTGACAATCTTACGGTATTGAGATGTGCCATTTAGGGGGTGAGAGGGTGAAGTTGGCACTGAATCGATCTGCCAGGATACTGGCAATATCCTTGGGATCAGTATATTTAATGCCATTCTGTTGCAGCTCAGAGCAGATCTGAGCATTGCCATTTAGATTCTTGACATAGTTATAGAATGCCTTGTGGTTGTTCTGGAATCTTTGGCAATTCGTAACTAGCTTTGGAGGATTTTGAGGGATCTCAGCTTCTTACTAAGGCTGGTAAGGGAGTTTTTTGCATCCTGGGATTTTCCTCTTTTCTGCAACAGTTTCATCCTTTTGTTGTAAAGTTTATGGCAGGGGACCATAAGATTGGCTTCCTTTTTCTTTTTTTTTTTTTTTGGAGTACAGCATCTTTGTTCTATTTGGGATGGCGCGAGTACAGCATCTTTGTTCTATTTGGGATGGCGCGAGTCATGCATGAGTGGATGTGCTCTTACAGTGCCTTAGTACAGCACTCAGCAGTCGAACTTTCAGTTCCCGTCTACATGGGTGTCATGGAAGTTTGCAACTTCTGACTTGAGTAGCATGAAGTTGGCTTTGGAGAAATTTTTTATGAAGGTTTCCTTACTGGGGGGTTGGGGGTGGGATGTGGATGTTAAGGGTGATTAACTTATGGTCTGACATGACCAACGACAGGGTGACCATAGGCATGGAGCATCGATTTCCCATGTTGGTAATGACCAGGTCTAGGATATTGGAGCCCCTGGTGGGACTATGGATTAGTTGATTCAGGGCATTGGAATTTATGAATTCCAAGAACCGTTGGGCAAAGGTGTTGGTACACGAGTAGTTTTCCCAGTTAATGGCAGGGTGGTTGAAATCACCCAGTATTAGGGTGCTTGGTTGTATATTAATATTTTCCAGTATGTTTAGAAAGCTGTAATGAGAATCTTTGGGCATGGTGGGGGACTTCACTTTTCCATGCCAGTTTCTTTTGTTTCATCCTAATCAGCTTCCTGCAAAAGTCATTGCTAGACATAGTAATGCTTTTGGGATAGTAAAGTGAAAGCCACTTTAGACTTCTTGAGTGCTGGAGGAAAAGGGTAAATGCTGTAAGATGGCCTAAAACAAAGCCATATCCAAGGGCACACCTAGAAACTGCCCTTTTGACATCTGACAGCAGTACAGCCTCTGATTATTTGGAAGGGTTGCTGCCTTGCGCAGGCCATTTACAGTACAAGCACATTTGATCACATGCTTGCGTACCACATGAGGCAGTCTTGAGCTGGCCTGCACACATTTTTGTATCTTGCTAAACAGCCAAAGGTCCTGCTCTCCTTAATTTATCAAATTTAATTCAAATGATTTCTAAAACCACCACAAGTTCAACCACAATGATATCTGAACTCCTCAAAAAATGGTATTCTAGGATTTAAAATGGGTAGACAGTTGGGAGTCTGGATTTAGCAATGCTGATTCACAGGTATCCTTGAATATGGGAAGCATGAAAGGGAAGGGGCACCATAAGTGGTTTGGTCTTGTTCATACCCACAAGGTCAAGGAATCCTCAACTAGAACACTTCCTTAGAACCCTACTTAAAATGCTCCCACCACCAGATTTAGGTCACCAAATGACATCTGCAGGGAGCCAGAGGAAAAGGTCTGCACACCATCTTATCACAAACCATACAGAAAGGAAACTGAATGATATGACAGACAGGATTACTCCTCTGCAAAGTTACAACATGTTCTTAAGGAAATTTTCTGCAGTCAAAGGCACTAGGCCTACTTTTACCAGTACAAGCCAAGTCTCAAATAGCTAGCAGCTCAAAAAATGAATCACAAATGTCGACCATTTGTAATAGTTTACCCGATCATCATTGCAGTGACTAAAACCCTCCAGGGGTGGATAGCTTTTGCAGGCATCTGGAAACTAGCATCAGAGCCAGATATCTTTAGTAACTTGTAATCTTACAAAGCACCACCCTTAATGCCAAATCATATTGTCTGCCTCTACTTTGGTCAAACAAAAACAGTACTTCAACTTGACAGGACATGGGACCAAAGGGTGCACAAAGCAAATTCCATCTGGAACAGAGGTCTTCAGGCTCCTGTGGGACTAAAGGGCCCACAGGTACATTAAGAATTTGCAGTTCTCTATATTTAGGGTTGCTGGCGGGACAGCTGGCTCGACCCCAACCCTCTAGCTTTTTTGGCCTTTGTATACATCTTTAGCAGCTACAGAAAGATCTTAAGGCTTCAACAGTAGGGACCACATGAGGGCATCTGCTGCCTCTCACCTAAATGAAAGTACATTTGTGTACACTTACCATAAATGTAGATGTTGAGTGTATTCACTGTTGCAGTCATCACACTTGGGTTACCTGCCTGCAGGTGGCCCTCAGTCAGCCCAAATACCAGTCTTGATTTCTGCGTCGGATGCTGTCACTTCTTCCATGACGTCAGGTCGTCAGGGGTACAAAACAAGAAGCAGACACCATTACATCAGTTTTTCTTGCCCCAGATGTCAGGAGCCCCCAAAACAGGAAGCAATTACATGTGGATCATCTCCAGTAAAAAGCAAATACCATTGCCATAAGATATGGCCAAAAAGAGGATAGGTAGAAAGTATAGAAAAGTCAGGGGGCTGGAGGAAGGGTAACCAGGACTGCAACAACGAATACACCAACATCTACATTTATGGTAAGTGTACACAACTGCACTAGGTTCTTTTTTCATTGTTGCAGTCATCACACTTGGGTAGATACCCAAAGCTGAAGGGTGGAGGCAGTCGCCTTGTAAGACTGCTGTAGCAAATCCAGCTCTGGATTTAGAAAAGACAGGCAAGTGGTAATGCTTGGTGAAGGTGTGTACCGAACTCCAGGTTGCAGCTTCCAGGATGCCCCTGGTAGGGACTCCTTTGAGAAATGCTGTAAAGGTTGAGGTAACCCTAGTGGAATGGGTTCTGATCCCCTGTGGGATAGGTTTTCCATGGTGTTTGTAGCAGAAATGGATGCAGTGTGCTATCCATTTGGAAATAATTTGCTTTGAAATGGCCTTGCCCTCTGCCCCTGTAGCAAAGCTGACTAGCAGCTAGTCAGATTTTCTGAAAGGTTTAGTCTTGTCAAGGTAGAACCTAAGCTGCCTATGCACGTCCAAGGAGTGCAGGATCCCTTCCCAGTTACTCTGAGGATTAGGGAAAGGTTGGCAAATGGATGGATTGGTTTAAAGCCACACTGGAAACCACCTTGAGCATAAATGAAGGGTTAGTTCTGAGGGAAACCCTGTTAACATGGAAGATGATGAAGGGTTCCCGACACGCTTCTTGCTGAAGTGATGGCTAGAAGTAAGGCTGTTTTCCAAGAGAGGAATTTTAACTCTGCTGTAGCAGCAGGCTCAAAAAAAAAAGGGGGGGGGTCTCTAGTACAAAGTTAAGGTCCCAAGCTGGAGTGGGAGCTCTCCTCGGGGGTTTTAAATTGTTAGCTCCTCTTAGGAACTGTCTGACCAGAGGGTGAGAGAAGAGGGTTGGCTCAGTATTGTAATGAGCTGAGATGGCAGAGGCATGAATCTTAATTGAAGAGAAGGATAGTCCTCTGTGGAGCAGTTCTGCTAGATAATCTAGGATTTGAGTAAGGTGGGCACAGTTGTGTCCTTCCCCTGAGACTGGCTCCAAGAACAGTATCTTTTCCACTTTTCTGAATAGGATTTCCTAGCACTAGGTCTCCTGGTCTCAAGGATGACATCCAGCACCTGTTTGCTGAGGGTTGCTGGAGATGTATTCAGGGGATGAGCCAGGCTGCTAGGTTCAGGGTATGCAGCTGAGGATGTAAAATCTGGCCCTCCTGCTGGGACAGCAGGGTAGGGGTCTGAGGCAGGTGCCAAGGTGGCACTACTGTCAGACTGAGTAAAAGTGGGTACCAGCGCTGGCGTAGCCAGTCTGGTGCAATCAGGATTGTCCTTGGCTTGTCCCTTTTGATCTTGAGTAGTACTTACGGGAGGGGCAGAGGGGAAAGGCATAGATTGAGAGGTTTTCCCATGTAAATGATAGGGCATCCACTTTCCATGCTTGGCTGTGGGCAGTTCTGGTGAAAATTTGCTCAACTGATGGTTCTGGGGGGAGGCAAAGAGGTCCAGCTCTGGTACCCCCACCTGTGGATCAGAAGCTTGAATGATTTGTTTTCCACTTTCCACTTGTGTGGGTCCATTCGATTTCTGCTCAAGTCGTCTGCCAGTGAATTTAGCTTGCCTGGCAGGAATTGAGCTTGCAGGTGAACTTGACTGCTCAAGGCTGTGTTCCACAGAGCCATGGCTAACCTGCAGAGTGGGCAGGAATGAGTTTCCCCCTGCTTATGTACCACATAACTGTGGTGTTGTCTGTCTTTATCAAGAGTTGTCCTGGAAGGATAAGGTATTTGAAGGCTGTCAGTGCTTTCTGTACAGCTAACATTTCTTTTTGATTTATATGCATTTGCCTGCCATGTGAGCCCTCCCCATGCATAGTCTGATACATCTGTTGTCAGGGTTTGGGCAGTGGGGGTAAGTGAAAGGGAGTCCCTTGTTGTGGTAGCAGGCCTCTGCCCACCAAAGGAACTCTGTCCTTAAGCAAGGAATGATAGGAATCGTTTCCAGGTCTTGAGAATGTTGACACCAGAAACTTTTTAAGTACCATTAAAGATTCCTCATATGCAGTCTTGCATATGGAATTAGTAGAATGCAAGAGGCCATGAACCCTAGGGCTTGCAGTATTTTTCTTGCAGATAGCTGGGTTTGGGTGGCCAGTAGTTTGAAGTAGCTTGTCAAATAAACCTGTTTTTCTGGAGTGAGGAATGACATCTAGGAAATTGTGTTAAAGCGTGCTCCCAGGAATAGGCTGGGTACCAGATGCGATTTCTTTTCGTTGATGGTATACCCCAGAGAAGTTAGAAGTCTCTTTACAAATACCAGGCGCTGAAGTAGCAATTCCTGTCTGCCTGAATCAGGCAATTGCCCAAGTATGAGTAAATCTGAATGTTTTTCTGCCTAGAGTATGCAATGGGTGGAGCCAGGCATTTTGTGAATACCCTGGGCTCAGTAGATAAGCCAAAGGGAAGTGCAAAGAACTGATAGTGCATAGAGCCTGCCCTGAAACGTAGATATTTCCTGCAGGATTCCCTTATGGGGATGTGCAGATAAGCTCAAGTCTAGGGTGACCAACCAGGAGTCCTTGGCTGGCATAGGAAGCAGCTGTTGGAGAGTAAGCATTTTGAATTTTGGAACCACCAGGAAGGTGTTGAGAATTGATAGATCCCGGATAGGACGCATAGAGTTCCTTTTTCGGGGCACCAGAAAGTCTTGAGTAGAAACCCTGTACCCTTTGCTCTGTTGGAACAGGTTGAACAGCCTTGATACTGAGAAGAGAAAGTACTTGCTTTTGGGCCTCTGCCCATTGGTTTGGGGGGAGGTCTGGCAATCCACTTGGGGTTGGCAGTGAGTGGAAGTAGAATCTGTATCCCTGGGATACAATGTTTAAGACCCATCTGTCCTGGGCAATGTACTCAGTTTTTTGCATGCAGGGCGAGTTTTCCTCCTAGGGGTGCAAGTACTTGAGCAAGGCTGGGAAGGATGAAGGACAATTCATTGTGAACTTTTTCCATAGCAGGGTGGCTTACCACTCCCTGTTTTTGATGTGGGAGCACTCCATTGTTTAGATCTGTGCATACCCTGAAACTGTAGTCTTGGTGGTCTGCTGTCCATGGGTTTGGATTGGGAAGGTCTGGGAGGGACTGGAAAGGACCAGTTTTTTGAAGGCCAATGCCTACTGAATCTAGATGGCTGCACCTGTAGGAAATCTTTAACAGTTTGCATAGATTTAGCTTTTTCCTCCATCTTTAAGAACTTCTGCTTTAGTGCCAAACAAATGTTCTTGGTTTAATGGAGCATCTAGTAAATTTTGCTTTGAGATGGTCTGGCAAGATTTGTTCCTTTAGCCAAGCATGCCTTCCAAGAACAGATCCAGTGACAGCAGCCCTGCAAGATGCTTCTAAAGCATCAAAACCACACTGCAAAGTATGTTTTCCAGCTTGGTTTGCGGAATGCATCAACTCTTGTAAATCTTTATGTTATGTACAATCAGGAATCAACATAATTTTTTGTTTAGTTTCATAACATGTTGCTGGTAACTTCAACATGTGAAACTAGCAATTTAAAGCCTTGATGGCAAGAATAGTAGAGGTGTATACCTTCTTCCCCATCTAAAGCCCTAGAATCCCTGTCTGAAGAGGGTTGTTTTTTGACTGTAGTAGCTTTAATGCCTTTAGGTCCCTGGGAAACTGTCTCTGGATCCGCTGTAGGATTCTTAAATAGAAATTTGTGAAAGTCAGGTACTCTGTAGTACCAGTCAGGTTTTCTAGGAGCTGGTGGCAAAGTATCAGGGGTAAGACTGGATTCCATGAATACATCTACAATTTCCAGAACAGGAGAGATAGCTAGAGGCCTGTGCTGAGGCAAGTTTAAAAATTCCCTGAGTCTTTTTGGACTGTGGGTAGGCCTGGCACTCAGCAGAAATGCTGAGGGTATGCAGGGTTTCACAAGAAAAATCCCCTGGTGGGGAGGCAGAGAGAATGGAATTCTCATTGGTAGATAAAGGGCATGCCCTGCTAATCTGAGGGATCAGAGTCATCGGACTCATGATCTCAAGAATCAGAAGGAAAATCAATTATTTTGTCTCAGAGGGAAGATCGGCTTCCCCCAATTAAAAGTAATAAGGTCTTTAGCCATTCTAAGCATTTGTTTTTGTGGCATGGGAGCTTGAGAATGCGCTATGGTCCATTTCCTAGGCGTAGTGCGAACTCTGGGCCCGCGAAATTCGGTAGTTTTAGTTTGAAACGAAGTAGTCTGTTTAAGACGAACATCAGAAGGTCTGAATACACCCTCAGAAGCCAGTGCCTGCACAGCAGCTCTGGACCCATCCAAGGTTGAGACATCTACAGGTTCCATAGTCGAAGCATCTTGCAGCATACTGGACTCCAAATTGGTCTCAGTTGAGACCTGCGAATCTGTAGAAGCTGGTATCAGGGGCTGCCAAAGCACCTCACTGGAGTACCAGCGGACTGGCAACTAGCTTAATGGAAGCGTCAGCAGTTTTGGACCTATGCGGTCTGTCTTTATCCTTGGTTTTTTGGAATATCGGTAGTCAGACAGCTTAAAGCCATTTCAGAATACAGAGAAAGTACAGTTGTGTACACTTACCATAAATGTAGATGTTGGGTGTATTCACTGTTGCAGTCATTACATTTAGGTTATCCTGCTGGCAGGTTGCCCTCAGTCGGCCTGAATTCCAAAGTCTTGGGTCCTGCATTGGTTGCGGTCGCCTCTTCCCTGACGTCAGGGGTATAAAAGATGCAGCAAACACCATTTTAGTTTTTCTTGCCCCAGACGTCAGGTGCCCCCAAAAGGGTAGGCTAAAATTATGCAAATAAAACATACATGCACCAAAATAAGCTTTACCTTCATCTATAAGAAAATACACCACCAAGGTTGTATAGGTTAGAGGAAGTGAAAATAAGTTCCAGCGGAAATAAGGGGGATGGCGGGTGGGTAACCTGGACTGCAACAGTGAATACACTAACATCTACATTTATGGTAAGTGTACACAACTGTACTATGTTCTTAGTGTTTCACTGCTGCAGTTATTGCATTTGGGTTGTGTCCCAAAGCTATGGTTGGGAGGCTGGAGCTAAACAGCATTAGAAGCTGCTATAAGGCCCTGCAGAACTGCAGTGGCAAAGCCTGCCCTGGAGTTAGAATAAAGAGGCAGATTGCAATGTTTTGCAAAAGTATGCACTGAACTCCAAGTAGCAGCCTCTAAAATGTCTTTGGTTGGTACTCCCCTGAGAAAGGCTGCAGAAGTGGCTGCAGCTCTGGTTGAATGTGGCCTAATGCCCTTAGGCACTACTGCCATGCTGTGAGTAGCAGAAACGAATGCAGTGGCCTATCCACTTTGAAATAGTCTGCTTGGAGATAGCCTTTCCTTGTGATGCTGTGGCATATGCCACTAGTAACTGTTCTGAGAACTTCAGTTTTGTCCAAGTAGAATCTAAGTTGTCTGTGTACGTCCAAAGAATGCAGAATTTTCTCCCCCTTGTTCTGTGGATTTGGATAAAAAGTTGGCAAATGAATTATTTGGTTAAGGGCTACACTGGATACCACCTTGGGCATAAAGGTAGGGTCTGTTCTCAGAGAGACCCTGTCTGGATGAAAAACGATAAAGGGTTCCACAGTCATGAGAGCATGTAGCTCTGAAACTAGTCTTGCAGAAGTTATTGCTAGGAGCAGAGCTGTTTTCAAGATAAGAACTTTATATCTGCAGTAGCAGCTGGCTCAAAAGGAGGTAAGGTGAGTTTTTCCAAGACATAGTTGTGGTCCCATGCAGGTACTGGCGTCTTGGAGGCCTTAAGTGTTTGGCTCCTCTGTAGTACTGCCTTAATAAGGCATGAGAAAAGAGTGGTGGCTCTGTATTATAATGAGCCGAAGTGGCAGAGGCATGGATTTTAAATTTATGAAAAAGATAGGCCTTTGTCCAGCATCTCAGTTAGGTATTGTAAAATTTGAGGATTATTTGGGACAGCTGTATCAGTTCCCAGCTGTATCAGTTCCTTGAGCTTGGTTCCAAGCGCAAAACCTTTTCCATTTCACAGCATAGGATTTTCTAGTACTAGGCCTTCTGGCTTCTAAAATGGCATCCATCACAGCATTACTGAGAGGTGTGGTTTGTATGGCTACATTATCCACCATGCTGCCAGGTTTAGGGTCCTGGCTGTGCAGAATCTGACAGATGAGGTATTTGAGGTAAGGTCCAGGCTGGGCATTGGGACAAGTTCATTAAAGATCGGATACCAGTACTGGTGTGGCCAGTCCGAATAATTTTTGGTTTCTCCTGCCTGACCTTTTAGGAGTACCTTGGGGAGGAGAGGCAGTGGAGGAAAGGCATATACTGATAGGTTTTGTCCAGTTGAAAGATAAGGCGCCCACTGTCCAGATAAGGCGCCCACTGTCCAGTTGAAAGATAAGGCGCCCACTATCCGAGCTTGTCTGTGACAAGTCCTTGTGCAGAATCTTTTTAGTGGATTGTTTTGAGGGGAGGCAGAGAGATCCATGTCCAGGCGTCCCCATTTCCTTATCATGCTGAAGATATGTGAATCCAGGTGCCACTCGTGGGGATCCATGAGGTTTCTGCTTAGTTTGTCTGCCAGAGTATTTTCCTTTTCTGGCAGGAATTGTGCCTGTAGATTAACTTGGTAAGTGTGTCCCATAAAGCCATGGCTTGTCTGCACAGGGGATAAGAATGAGTGCCCCCCCCCTGCTTGTTTATGTACCACATGATCATGGTGTTGTCTATCAGTAGTTGTCCCGGATGAAGTAGGCCCTTGAAGGCTGTCAGGGCATTTTGAACAGCTAGCATCTCTTTTTGATTGATATGTAGATGCTTTTGGTTTGTGGACCAGGTGCCCTGAATGCCTCTTCCTGCCATGTGTGCACCCAGGCATAATCTGAGGCATCCGTCGTTAGGCTCTGCCTGGCTGGGGGTAGTGAGAATGGTTGTCCCTTGTTTTGGTGACGAGCCTTTGTCCACCATCGAAACTCCTGTTGCAGGCAAGGAATTAAGAGTGATCATTGTTTGCAGACTGTGGCAATGCTGTGCCCAGACACTTTTTAGGTACCATTGAATTTTCCTCATATGCAGTCTTGCATATGGAATTAGTAAGATGCAGGATGCCATGAAGCCCAAAGCCTGCAGAATTTTTCTTGCAGATAACTGGGCCTTTGTTGCCATTTCCTTGAAATAGGTAGTCAGTTGCCTTTGTCTGAAGTGAGATAAGCCATTTGGGCAGTTGTATTTAAGCTTGCACCCAGGAATATTATCTCTTGAGAGGGTACTAGTTTTAATTTCTTTTTGTTGACTGTGTACCCTAGGCATGTTAAAAGTCTCATCACAAACGTCAGATGCTGTCGTAGAATGTCCTTGTTCTCTGCTTGTATAAGGCAGTCATCCAAGTAAGGATATATTTGTATTCCTTTGTCTGCAGTAAGCAATTACTGGTGCCAGGCACTTTGTGAAGACCCTGGGTGCAGTAGATAAGCCAAAGGGCAGTGCAAAGAATTGGTAATGCTTTGAGCCAGCCTTGAATCTGAGGTATCTTCTCTGCATGATTGTCCGACTGGGACATGCAGGTATGCCCCTTTAAAGTCACGACCCAAGCCTTGCTGTCCAGCATGGGCAGAAGCTGCTGTAATGTCAACTTCTTGAATTTTGGAATATCCAGGAAAGTGTTTAGAATAGATAAGTCCAGTATTGGTCTCCGTGCTTTGTCCTTTCTGGATACCAAGAACAGTAGAGTAAAATCCTTGTCCCTGTTCTTGCTGTGGCACTTGTTGAATAGTCCTCATGTCCATCAGAGCTGCAACTTGTTTTTGAGCCTCTGCCCTTTGATTTTTTGGCAGGTCTGGCCAACCGTTTGCCCTTGGCAGGGTATGGAAATGAAACTTGTAGCCCTGTGACACTGTCTAGAACCCATTTGTCCTGGGTTATAATTATAGTTTTCCCACTAAGGGTGCTGCCAGAAGATAAGTGCTTGGTGCAGGCAGGGGGGGGGGAGTCATTGGGACTGTTTCCTGTACGATTGTGCTTGGTCTTCTCCACCTTTGGAGGTAGAAGCACTCCACTGTTTAGGCCTGTAGGATCCTTGTGGCTGTGATCTGCCTCTAGGGCATCTGGATCTGCCCCTTTGAGGTCTGAGACTGGAAAGGACCAGTTCTTTGTAGGCTAGTGTCTGCTAAATCTAGGTGGCTGTACCTGTAAGAAATCCTTGACAGTTTGCATAGATTTAGCTTTGTCCTCCATTTTCTTTAACACCTCTTCCAGTTTAACACCAAACAAGGTATCATGTTGTAAAGGAGCATCTAATAATTTTGCTTTAACATGGTCAGGTAGATTTTGTTCCTTTAACCAAGCATGCCTCCTAATGACAGAACCCACAACAGCGGCCCTGCTGGAGGCCTCCAGAGAATCAAACCCACATTGCAAAGTACGTTTTCCAACTTGTTCAGCTACATGCAATAAATCCTGCATTTCTTTGTTTTTTGCACAGAATTTGCCATCATTTTCTGTTTAAGCAGTGTCATGATATATTGCTTATATTTAAGCATATGAAATTGGCAATTTAAGGCCCTTCTAGCCAAAGTAGCAGATGTGTAAATCTTTTTTCCCCCATCTATCCAGTGCCCTAGAATGCCTATCAGAGGCGGTAGGGTTTCTGGGTCTGCAGTAGGGTTTTTGAAAAGGAATTTATGAGAGTCAGGGACCCTGTAGTATCTGTCCAGCTTAACAGGAGCTGGAGGTAAAGAATCAGGGGTCAGACTAGACTCTGAGAACACATCTACAATGTCCAACACAGGTGGAATAGCTAGAGGCCTGTGTTGAGGAAGTAAAAGGAAGTCTCTGAGCCTTTTCTTAGATTCTGAAAAATCTTGGCTCTCCCAGTGGAAGTGCTCCCTCATGGTATGCAAGGTTTCCCCAAACGAGTAGTCCTCGGGAGGAGAAGCTGAAGGAATTGATTCTTCAGCATCAGAATCCTCATAGGGGGGAACAGAATATTCCTGATCAGAAGAGGAATCAGAAGACATGGAAACCTGATCTGAAGATTCACAGTTTGTCTCTTGCCTAGGCCTCTTATCAGGAGGGGGACGGGAGCCCCTGATCAAGGTAATTAAGTCTTCGGCCATTTTGAGCATCTGTTTTTTGGGCATGGAGGCCTGTCCTCGTGTCTGGTGAACTTGTTTCTTGGCCTTTAAAGGTGTTTTGGCCTTTGTCTTTGTAGTCTGTTTAATATACAATTGTTTGGGTCTGAATACACCCTCAGAAGCAGATGCCTGCTCAGCGGCTCTGGACCCATCTGAGGGAATTATATCCGAGGTTCCAATACCTTCAGTTTCCAGCAGCCTGCGGCTTTAAAGTAGTGGGTATCAGGGGCTGTGAAAGTGCCTCACTGAGCACCGGCTAACAGACTACTTGCTTAGGAGAAGCTTAATCAGTTTTGGATCTTGGTTGCCTGTCTTTCTTTACGTTTTTTGTTAACTCCGGTAGTCGGATGGCTATCAGACGATATTGCATAATTAAATCTTCGCCCAAAATAGCTCAATGCAAAATCGTACCTACGCTTAATAGTACGTTGGTTAAATCTAGCACAAAACCGACAACTAGCAACGTCGTGGTCAGGGCCTAGGCAAGGAATACAGTAAGAATGAAAGTCCTTATGAGGTATTTGCTTCCCACAAGAAATACAATTATTAACTTTTTCTGACATCGGTCTGGAGCAAGAAAAAAGTTTCCCCAACGGGGTACTTAGCTTTTAATGAAGACTTCGGATCTGAAATTCGAACACGAAAATCTCAGGAGTCGGCCGATCGGCACTTGCGAACTGCTTCTGCTTCGGGCACCGTGCGGCAAGAAAGACCAAATAAAATGGCGTCGGCTGCATCTTTTATACCCCTGATGACCTGATGTCAGGTAAGAGGCAACAGCAACCGACGCAGGACCCAAGACTTTGGAATTCAGGCCGACTGAGGGCAAACTGCCAGCAGGATAACCCAAATGTAACGACTGCAACAGTGAAACACGAAGTACAGTTTTGTACCTACCATAAATGTAGATGTTAGAGTGCTCATACAGCTGCAGTCATAACAGATGGGGTTAGCCTGCCGTCAGGCAGGTCCTCGGTCGGCCGCATTCCAAAGTCTAGGTCCGGCGTCGGTTGTCGTCGCTTCCTCCCTGCCGCCAGTGCGGCAGGGGTATAAAAGAGGCAGCCGACGCAATTTTCTTCAGTTTTTCCTGCCCCAGATGCCAGGTACCCCCAGAAGGAAGGCAAACAATGTTATGCAAAAATGCAATGTTGATAAATCAAAAACAGTAGTTGCAAGCAAATACACCATAAAAGAATACCCCAAAAAGGTTATATGAAAAGTGTTTGTCATAAGGCCTCTCCTAAGAGGGGATGGAGGGAGGGAAACCTGGACTGCAGCTGTATGAGCACTCTAACATCTACATTTATGGTAGGTACAAAACTGTACTAAGTTCATCGTGCATACAGCTGCAGTCATAACAGATGGGTAGAATCCCAAAGCTAAGTAAGGGTGGTAGGCACTAAGTGGAACTAGGAGGGGCTAGGATGCCCTGCAGGACTGCTGTGGCAAAGCCCGCTTTAGAGTATAGTGGGAGGTGATAGCGCTTGGAGAAAGTGTGCACGGAACTCCAGGTGGCTGCTTCCAAAATATCCTTGGTAGGGACCCCCCTGAGGAAGGCTGCAGAGGTAGCTGTGGCTCTGGTGGAGTGGGATCTGATGCATGCAGGCACAGTTTTTCCATGAAATGAGTAACAAAAGCGTATGCAGTGGGCTATCCATTTTTAAATTGTCTGTTTGGAAATGGCCTTTCCTTGAACACCTGCAGCATAGGACACAAAGAGTTGCTCAGGATTTCCTGAATGGCTTTGTCCTGTCCAAATAAAAACGAAGTTGTCTGCGAATGTCCAAGGAATGTAGTAGTCTTTCCCCTTTGTTTTGTGGATTAGGATAAAAGGTAGGTAAGTGGATAGCCTGATTCAAAGCTACACTGGATACTACCTTTGGCATAAAGGTAGGGTTGGTTCGTAAGGAAACTCTGTCCTGATGGAAAATGATGAATGGTTGCACAGCCATGAGGGCCTGTAGCTCCGAAACCCTGCGAGCTGAGGTGATAGCCAGAAGAAAGGCTGTTTCCATGACAAGTACTGTAAACTCTGATGAAGAAGCTGGCTCGAAGGGAGGAAGGGTCAGCTTTTCCAATATGAAGTTGAGGTCCCAAGCAGGGACTGGTGGTTTCCTTGGGGGTTTTATATTCTTTGCCCCTCTGAGGAACTGCCTTAAGAGAGGATGAGAGAATAAAGGAGGATCTGTGTTGTATTGTGCAGAAATGGCTGAAGCATGGATCTTGATGGAGAAGGAAAGTCCATTGTTTAACATCTCAGCTAGGTACTGTAAAATGAGGTATATTTATTTATTACCCAAGGATTCTGTCCCTTCTTTTGATTCCAGGCATAAAATCGTTTCCATTTGGCGGAGTAGGCCTTTCTAGTAAAAAGTCTTCTGGCCTCCAAGATGACAT
The DNA here is from genome assembly GCF_019279795.1 of Protopterus annectens. Lineage (NCBI taxonomy): Eukaryota > Metazoa > Chordata > Ceratodontiformes > Protopteridae > Protopterus > Protopterus annectens. The sequence continues at coordinate 76,307,335 of NC_056744.1, read as the reverse complement.
CCTGCACCTCCTTGGAGAGGAGAAACTGTTGGGAAATCAAGGAATTCTCCATGCAGCTCGATTTAGTTTTGAGACGGCTGTGAAGAGTTTTGTAGTTGTGCTGGGACAACAGAAGAGGGACTAGAGGTAGGATCCATGATGGGGAATGTGTCAGGCTCTTCAGGAGCAGATACCAGTGTTGTCTTGGCCAGTCTGGAGCAATGAGAATCATTTTCGGCCTCTCTGCTCTGGCTTTTAATGGAACTTTGGGCAGCAGAGGAAGAGGCGGAAAGGCATAGATGGTCAATGTTGCCCAATTGAAGGAAAGTGCGTCCACTTTCCAGGCCTGTGGACGATAGGTCCTTGAACAAAATTTTTTCAACTGGCAATTTCTGTGGGTAGCAAAGAGATCTATGTCTGGCTGTCCCCATGCCCGAGTTATCTTTGTGAAAATTTGAGGATGCAACTTCCATTCGTGTGGATCAGTCATATTTCTGCTTAGGTTGTCTGCCAGTGTGTTTTCCTTCCCTGGCAGGAATTGTGCCTGTAGTTGAATTTTCAGTTCCAGTGCTGTGTTCCATAGGGTCATGGCTTGCATGCACAGGGGGGTATGAATGAGTTCCCCCCTGTTTGTTTATGTACCACATCACTGTGGTGTTGTCTGTCATCAATAACTGGCCTGGATGCAGTAAGTCTTTGAAGGTCATAATAGCCTTTTGCACGGCTAGCATTTCCTTTTGGTTGATGTGAAGGTGCTTCTCTTTTCGTGCCCATTTTCCCTGAATGCACTGATCTGTCATGTGTGCTCCCCAGGCGTAGTCTGAGGCGTCTGTTGTGATGATTTGAGTTGCTTGAGGTACACAGAAAGGAAGACCTGTGTTTCTTTGGCAAGCTTGAGCCCACCACATAAATTCCTTTTGAGGGCATGGAATGAGTGGTACAACTGCTTCCAAGCTGTGGCTGTGTTGAGACCATAAGTTTTTAAGGTAGCATTGAAGTTTCCTCATATGTAACTTTGCACATGGGATTAGTAGGATGCAAGATGCCATGAATCCCAGAGCCTGCAGGACTTTCCTTGCAGTTAGCCTGGTGTAAGTTGCCATTTTTCTGAAGTAACAGTTGCCCTTGCTTGTCTGGCGTGAGGTAGGCCATCTGGGTGGTTGTATCCAAGCTGGCACCCAGGAAAATTATTTGTTGAGAGGGTATTAGTTTTGATTTCTTTTTGTTGACTGTGTATCCCAGGAAGTTCAACAGTTTTATTACAAACGCCAGATGCTGCAGTAATATGTCCTTGCTGTCCGCTTGGATCAGGCAGTCGTCCAGATATGGGTAGATTTGTATCCCTTGTAGTCTGCAGAAGGCGATTACTGATGCCAGGCATTTCGTAAACACTCTGGGTGCAGTAGATAAGCCAAAGGGCAATGCAGAGAATTGGTAATGGGTTGAACCTGAAAGAAATCGGAGGTATCTTCTGCAATCTTGTCTGATAGGGACATGCAGGTATGCCTCCTTGAGGTCCAATGTTAACCAGCCAAGACTCCTTGCCCAGCATGGGAAGAAGCTGCTGTAATGTGAGCATCTTGAATTTTGGCACCTGTAGATATGTGTTTAGGATGGATAGGTCTAAGATAAGTCTCCAATCTTTGTCTTTCCTTGGTACCAGGAATAGTCTGGAATAAAACCCTTGACCTTGTTCTTTTGTAGGTACCTCTTGAATTGCTTTCATGTCCATGAGAGCTGAAATTTTTGTGCCTCTGCCCTTTGATTTTGTGGCAGGTTTGGCATGCCTCTCATTTTTGGAAGGGTGTGAAAGTGGAACCTGTAGCCTCTGTCTATAATGTCCAGAATCCATTTGTCTTTTGTAACAATATGCCAATTTTTTGAGAATAATGTCAGTTTTCCGCCCAAAGGTGCTGCCATTAAAGCTTTGCTTGGCAGGTGTAGGGGGAAGTCATTGTGTCTGTTTTCTAAAAGACTGATCCATCTTCTCCACCTCTTGGGGTTGGTGCTTGCCACTGCCTGGCTCTGAAAGATCCTTGAGGTTGCCCTCTACCCCTTGGACGTCTGTATCTGCCCCTTTGAGGTCTGTCCGTGGCTGGAAAGGACAGATTTTTTGAAGGCCATTTTCTGCTGAAACGTGGAGGCTGTACCTGCAGGAAATCTTTCACTGTTTGCATTGATTTCGCTTTTTCCTCCATTTTCTTTAGCACCTCCTCAGCTTGAACACCAAACAATACATCTTTTTGAAGAGGTGCATCTAATAATTTAGCTTTGACATCATCTGGTAAGGTTTGCTCTTTGAGCCAAGCATGCCTACGTATAACAGACCCCGTAACAGCAGCTCTACATGAGGCCTCTAAAGCATCAAAACCACACTGCAAGGTATGTTTACCCACTTCCTCTGCACCATGCAACAAATCCTGCAACTCTTAAATCTGGTTGTGTCATCTTGCTTTTCAGCTGAGATATCAAAAACTGTTGATACTTTAACATATGGAACTGACAGTTTAATGCCCTCATGGTTAAAGTGGCCAAGGTGTACACCTCCCCCCCCCACCTTTCTAAAGATCTGGAATCTCTCTCTGAAGGTAATGGGTTTTTAGCAGTAGAGGCCTTAACTCCCTTGGGACCCTGTGAAATAGTTTCTGGGTCAGCAGTATGGCTTTTATATAGGAACTGGTGAGAATCAGGAACCTGGTAATACCAGTCAGGTTTAACAGGAGCTGGAGGCAAATAATCAGGATTAAGGCTGGCTTCTGTGTACACATCATCCAATATATCTAAAACAGGAGGGATAGCCAGAGGCCTATGCTGGGGGAGCAGAAGAAATTCCCTGAGCCTTTTCTTGGAATCTGAGTAATCTTGGCCTTCCCAGTGAAAGTGTTCCCTCAATGTATGCAGGGTTTCCCCAAAAGAGAAGTCCTCAGGGGGGGAGCCCGAGGGAATAGACTCCTCTGCATCAGAGTCTTCGAATGGAGAATAGGCAAAATCCTGGTCCTCAGATAGTTCTGAGGTAATAGAAGCTTGATCTGAGGAAGGGTAGTCTTCCTCTAATCTGGGTCTTTTGTCGGGGGGGTTGAGAACCCGTGATAAGAGTAATCAAATCCTCAGCCATTTTAAGCATCTGTTTTTTAGGCATGGTGCCTTGAGAGGGTGTCTGAGGAACCTGTTTTTTGGTTTTCATGGCCGTTTTAGATTTAGTGAAGGCTTTAATAGAGAAGGAGGAAGGCCTGAAGACCCCTTGAGAAATGGCAGGCCTGTCTAAATTCTGAGTTTCCCCGCCAGGAGTGGCGTCGGTATCTGTAGTAGGAATGGGGTCGAGGAGCCTGCGACCTCGGGTACTGAAGACACCGGTAATGCATTGTCATCGGTACTCAGGGGCTGCGTAGGCACCTCGCTGAGTACCGGAGAACCGGTAGTCTGCCTTAGCGTGGTATCAGTAGGTGGTGCGGACCTCGTATGTCGGTCCTTATCTTTGTGTTTTTTGCTCAAAACTGGAGTCGGAGTATCCGACTACAATATAATTAAATTTTTTGCCAAAAAAGTGAAGGGCGAACTCCACCCGACGCTTAGTGTGTTTGTTGAATCTAGCACAAAAACGGCAGGCCGAGACATCATGGTCTGGGCCTAAGCAAGGTATACAGAAAGAGTGGAAATCCTTATGCGGTATTTGCTTTCCACATGGAATGCAATTATTAACTTTGTCTGACATCGGTCTGAGGCAAGAAAAGTTTCCCCAACGGGGTACTTAGCTTTCAAGAAGACTTCGGCCGAAATACTTTCGTAAATCACAGGAGCTGGCCGACCGGCACTTGCGAACTGCTTCTGCTTTGGGCACCGCGCAGCAAGAAAGACTGGAGAAAATGGCGTCGGCTGCCTCTTTTATACCCCTGCCGCACTGACGTCAGGGAGGAAGGGAGGAAGGGAGGAAGCGACGACAACCGACGCCGGACCTAGACTTTGGAATTCGGCCGACCGAGGACCCGCCTGACGGCAGGATAACCCCATCTGTTATGACTGCAGCTGTATGCACAATGAACATCATCAAAAGCAAAAGAATTTAGTGACAAAGACAGACCAACGACAAATGGTTCGGGCGTAGATCATGGCACAAAACAGACAGCGAGGAACGTCATGGTCTGGGCCTAAACAGGTGACACAGTAAGAATGAAAATCTGTGAGGTATTTGCTTTCCACATGCAAGACAATTAACTTTTTCTGACATCTGTTAGAGCAAGAAAAAAAAAGAATCCCCAACTGGGTACTTCGCTTTAGAAGACTTCAGGTATGAAAACTCATAACGAACATTTCACGTAGCAGCCAACCGGCACTTGTGAACTGCTTCTGCTTCGGGCTCCGCTTGGCAAGAACAACTGATGTAATGGCATTGGCTGCATGTTTTATACCCCCGACAACCTGACGTCATGGAAGAAGTGACAGCATTCAATGCAGAAATCCCAATACTCAGGTATTCAGGCAGACTTGAGGGCTACCTGCAGGCAGATAACCCAAGTGTGATGACTGCAACAGTGAAACACAAAGAACTGAATGAAAACCTGCTGAAACAATGGTTACTAGCCTTGGAAAATTTGAAGCAAGCATTTACCAAGAACAAGCAGCAAAGAAATGAAGAGTCAAATAAAGGTCCTAGAACTGGGTACTTGTTAAAGTCACACCATGGAACAAGATGGATGGTGCATTCTGAAATCCATTGCTTGTGTCAAAACAGTAACATGGTCATGAGCTACTTATACTGTATGCCGGTGCAAAGTGAGAGTGAGTATGACATTGCCCAAATCTTCATTACCCCCACTACTGCCTTAACAAATGCAAGTGTTTGCACTGCCAGGACTCTGCATGCTAAACCCAAGATACTTAGCAACTGTACACATAATGGCTCTTAGTACTGCAACGCTCTGCTGGTCAGTACTGCAGAAACTTACCTGCATCCCATCCCTAGGATGGGCATGGGACAATGGCCACTCACCCTACAATCGTTATGCAGTTGATCTATAGCCTGGGTTGCTAGATCTCTGGAATGTAGGTCAGGGGTTAGCCCTCTATACACCTGAGACAGTAATTGCTATTTTTAGACATCCCAGTAGTACACTGCTCGAAAGAATTAGTTTTGCATGATCCAGTCACTTTCTCTATGTTTCCGCAAGTTTATTTTTTTTTTTCATTTGAGTGACAGCAGATGCCCTGTTATGGCCCCTATGTTTAAAAAGAAGCTTTACGATTTTTCTGTAGTCTGTGAAGAACAAGCCCAACTTAATAGTCATTTATGCAAAGTGGTTCTAAAAGATTGTTAACACTGATGTTACCCCCTTTTCTTTCAGTTCCAATTCCCAACCAATTCCCAACCACTTGAAGGACTATACATAACATGATCTTGTGGAGTTGACTAGGGAGAAGGTAAACCTTGTATGCATCTTGTCCAGAAAAATATTCTGCTACTATTGGAAACAATGCTATGAACTACTGCAAATGGAAATCTAATCCAAATCACCCACACAGTCCTTGGGCAGAACTGGAATTCACATTCCATTCTATGTTCAGATGTCTTGCTGAGAAAGACTAAAGTACAATAACTTATTCCATATAAAAAGACTCAGCCCTCCTTACAGGCATGCCTCTGAGAATGACTGTACGAGGGTATACTAACCTGCTGTCAACCACTTTGCCCAACATGCCTCAAGAAGTACAACCTTAAATATACCAGCACACAGGACTATTTCTGTAGATGCTGGAAGAATTATCTGTGAGCAAGGGCTATATAGGACCTGTAGAATGACTGCTAGTCCAACAAATTGTATTTCTGTTAAAGGTAATGAGAGAACTAATATGGCTACATGCGAGTGTGAAGTAAACAATTCTAGGACGTGAACTGGGATTTAAGCTTCTTATGGGAGCTTCCCTCAGCTCCTTCTTATAAGTACAGAATTCATTAGCAACAGAAGATAACTCTCCCTCCCTTCAAGATCACAGAGGAGAGATGCTAATATTTTGTCTCACTAAAAATCCATTTAAGCCATCAAGAGAACAACTTTCTTTCAAAGACTTCTTCTAAAATGATCAAAACTGGTTTTATAGATGTTCACCCAGGACCAGTTAAGGTCTACAGGAGTTAAAAATGGGTTTTGCCACTAATGCAAGTCTAAACACGTTTTCTGACAGAAGGGGACTATAATGTAATTAAAGAAATGTTTCTCTGAAATCAATACACTGAACTTTCAAGATAGCAACGGGTTTAACTACACAAGAGATAAGAAAGTTGGGTAGTTGTATAAACCCTTATGTACCTCAGCTTTTAATTGGTGTTATAACTTGTATGAATAAAAAAAATGAATGGAACATTTTTACCCTACAGACCATCAGGAAAACCTACTGCTGTTATGCACAACCTTTTAAATAGTATAACATAGCTGGTGACAAATGCCCCCAATGTTGTCTGGAAATCTAAAACTGGGGAACAGTTCTTTGGAACTTATGACTGAAGTAATGAATCAAGTTATTCAGTCACAAAACCTACAAGAACTGGTAAAATCTTAGAGAAGCTTCTGGTTAAGGTTTTAATGGTGACTGTGCATTGTCTAAGCTTGACTGTTGACCATTTGTCAGCCATGGGAACATACCTCAGTCCAGATTTTAGCAGAATATCCAGATTTGTCTAATTTTTTGTCTATTCCTCAAATTTGGTTTTCCGGATTTTCCTTAAAAAAAAAATTCAGAGGAATGAATTCACTAGATGACAAGAACTTTAGTTTGACTTCATATCATTCGGAAAATGCATGGTAGCAAGACCTATTCTAGCAACTTTCTAAATTTGTAAGAGCAATATTTAAAATTCATCCGCATTTTGGGGGCTTTGTCCCCCAAGTTTTGGTTTTGTCCAGATTTTTTTGCTAAGAGGTTGAGAAGTATGCACAGGAATAAGTCTTTGAAGACACCAAGGATATAAACTTAATACCACAAGGAAAGCAGATCAAACAAGAAAGGAAACTGAAAATGGAACTGTAAGAGAGACCTACGAAAATTGAGCTGTAAAAGAGACCTATGAAAATTTCAGATTAATGGAAAATTGTAAAGAATTTAGCACCTCACTGAATGAAATGTCCCAGCTGTACACCAAATTCATGTTGACAGTACATGTCCAAAGCAGACATTACAACTTGGAAAAATAAAATCATCTTTGGTAGGCTTGCAAGAGGGAGTTCCCCAGGTCTGTATAAGTGGATTCAGTTTCATAAGGATGGGATAAGATTTAGAACATGGATTACCAAAAACTTTATCCTTTGGTTAATATACAAAACTAAATACCAATAAATCTGAAATTTGACCACCTTGTATCACACAAAGTTAAAACTCAAACTAGCTACATTACACACAGTAAAGACTCAATGGCCTAGTCAGAACATAGCCAGAAGCGGGTCTAATTTGTTCCTTCACTCTCCTCTATGCTGCTTCAATCTCATAAACTGTCCAAACTTGAGCACTTAAAATACCCAAATCTGCAGTAAACTAACAGAGCACACAATTGCCTAGTCCTCAGATAAGTGATGTGGTACTAACCACTTTAACTCTCAGCTAAAATCAGACTTCTACAAGCCAGAAGATTTGCACAGCCCTTACCACTACTTTCCCACAAGAATATTATGCTTTAGAGAAAAAAAATCACTAATACTGCAGGTGAGACTACATTCAAATAGTGTAACTAAACTATGGAACCACATACTACTACTGAAATCAGTTCAGAATGCAAACTCATTTAAAACTTCACCCATCAATGAATCTTCTGTACATCCAGGATAAATGCCAGTTTCAACTTCAGCTAAGCATATCAAACCATTTTCCAATCAGAATCACCAATATTCGAACAGTTAATAGCATCGCCCAGCTATATACATAGCTGTGACACTGCTCACCCTCCACCTCTATACTTCTAATATATAGACCTTATAACCATGCAGTCTCCTCTGAACCTGCTTTATACCCCACCTATTAAGACTTGCCGGCCTGCCTATTTCCTTCCCTCACCTTTACTTCATTTTCAAACCCTAACCACACAATTATCTACTTGACAAACCCACTAATACATTCAAATGCTCAACGTTATCTACTAAAGCACAAACATGAAAAAAAAAGCCAACTATTGCATATTAATGTAATCCAACTAGCAAATGTGTAGTTAATATCTTTTCATGTTTACTAGTGAATTGTCCAAGTGTTTACATGCTGCTTTTCTCCCTAGGCCTCTGCTTTTAGACTACACCAGTAAAAAATCAAGTCCTGATGGAGCACTAGATCCATCTGCTCTTTGAATGTACTAATGCAGAGACTTTGCAGAATACTATTGTATTTACGCCTACAAAAGTGGCTAGACCTGATCTCAATTACATTTTCCCCATCTGTTACAGTGGACCATCTAGTCCCTTGTCTACTCCAAGTTCTTGTAGAGCTAGATTTGTTCCACCCATTTGGAAGTTAGTGTAATGCCAATTTCCAAAGCAGTGCACTTCTGCTGATAGCACCAGTAAGTTGAACTGAACACTGTCCATCTCAAACTATATACTCAGGAATGGATATCTGATTGGATATGCATAAATTAGAGAACATGCAATGTTAATATAGTAGAAATTTATTAGCCATTAAAGTCCATTCCAGAAGGGTCAGTGCCAAGATTACTCATTTTTCAGGTTTCCATTTTCCCCCAACACAGTAAGATTTACATCAGCAAATCTACAGACACAAGTGGTACTACTGCTTTTAATTTGGGTGACCAGTTCAGTACGCAGGTTATGGACGAGTCCAGTCAAAGTAGAGTTTAATATGAAAAAAAATCTAAGGTCATCTATTAAGGAACAAATCCCATGCTACCCCACATACTCTGAACAATTCTGGAGTGGCAATAGACACCCCTTTGTAGCCACTGCAAGGGCTGTTGTCAGAAATGTTATGGCTATTATATGAATACCATTCCTGGGGACAAGTGCTACAGTTAATTTGCCAGTTCGTGGTAGGACCACAATGAATATTGTGGTGGCAGTGTTCCTAGAATTGTAATCAGCTTAAAAAGAACAAAGGTACTTTACTAAGCAAATTATTCAAGTTAAGGAAACTGACAAGGTGACTTCTGATGCTGTCCTGCTACATCAAAATAGGACTCGTCAGCCTGTGTGTACATAATACATGGTTAGCAGCCAATACAAGTTACGTTAATCATGTAGTCTAGCTATAATTATAAAAGCACCTCCTACTAAGCAGGACTGTTGTGGAATTCTCCCACACAAAGTACAGTGGATCTGACAGTTAGCTGGCTAGGTAACAGGGCTTAGGATCCCACTGACAGGAAGCAAGTTGGACTAGATGTATTAAATGTAAAAGCTATCCAGTGAAAAACCTTTGAAGACTAACTAGTAAAATTAAATTTCCATGAAAGTTACCATCCAAAGGCTAAAAGGTGACTAAAGTGGAATCATTCTGAAAAATCAATGGGAGTCAAAACTCCTATAATCATGTCAAAGCTTTAGGAAAAAAACCTGTGGGCAAATCAAATCCATAAGTGGAAGCAACCACTCCTGCAGTATTTGGCAGACATATGAACTTGCACTTCTGAATCAATCTGAAGACATCCAAGGTATGATCGTTACTTATCCCTGGATTTTGCCATCAGAAAGGGGTAAAATGGTTTAAGGTCATTCTTGATGCTTAGAATGTAGTCTACAGAAGTGCCCATCAAGTGAAAGACCAAACTGGGTTGACTACAGTAAAGAGCATGCAGGCAGAGGAACAGCCAAGAAAAGAATTCAAGAGGCTTCTGAAATGCCAAGCCAGAGATCAGAGACCACAAAGCCTGTCCACTTTTAGGTTCCAGTCCAAAGAAGGTTCTAGTAGGCAAAGATACAGAACCCATTCAAAGAAAAAAAAAACAGCATGTTCTAGGACAGTTTTGCCCTTCACATGGTAGGTCACATGCACCAATTCCAAAAAGCTTCTTACCCATGAATGTTTCAGGGCTATACAGATGCCAAAGATGCAAATTCCAGCAGCAAACTTACCCCAGTTAACAAAACGTGTACTGTGTGGTTAATGTATGCATCACAAATGTCCAATTTCAAACACTCAGAAAACAAAAAATGATAGTTCCAACACAACCAATTTATTGTTAGCACTTTCGTCTACTACAGTAGATGTTGAATGCAGCTTTAAGAATGTCAGAAAATGATGTCATGGTTACATATATTATTTAAACTTGGGTGAATGAGTGGCAGATGTCTGAAATTTACTGACTGTAGTAGACAAACGTGCCAACAATAAATTGTGTTTGTTGGAACCATCATCTTTTCTGGTTTTCTGAAGTTGGTTTTAATATTTGGTTAGTTTCAAATTCACACTGCCAGACAGCAGCACATAGGTTCATAGGTTCATACTAGGCTATCTGCCAGAGGGCATTTATAAGCCTAGCCCATAGTTTTGTGGCTTACGCCACCCCTTTAGTTTGGAGAAACTATGCCCATTATTTTGCTGTGCCTCTGTCGAGCAGTGACACTGAGGTAACCCCTGGGGTGTATCTGCGATCTCCCATCCATTGGTCAAGATTCCTCTTGAACAAGGCCAGCGAGGTGCTCTGCCTCACATAAACCGGGATTTTGTTCCACAGCATAGGGAGTCTTTGGGTGATGAACCTATCCCTCCAGCACGTCCTATTAATAACAGTGTTGAGGTTCAAGTCTCCCGCCCTTGTGGCTCTGAGGGATCTAGATTTTTTGAGATGAAGCATGTTCATCAAATCTGGGTTTGACATGGCCTTGTATGTCAGGCATAGGTCACCTCTGAGCAAGCGGTAAGCAACTGAATATAACTGGAGTTCTTTCAGTCGGGCAGCATAAGACAGATTTTTGAGACCCTTTATCCTTTAGACAGATTTTTGAGACCCTTTATCCTTTTGGTGAGGAACTTTTGTGGCCTCTCCAGCTGCTGCAAGTGTCGGGTCAGATACATTCCGAATGGGGCATTGTACTCTATCATTGGTCTGATGAGTGATGAGTATAGGGAGACTATGACTTCCCTTGATCAAGCTGTGCATCCCTTCATGATAAGGTGGGCAATGTAGAAGGTCTTCCTAACTACTTTAGCAATATGAGTGTCTAATGAAAGGCTACTGTCAACCTGGGTTCCCAGGTCCCTAATAAATTCTTCTGTGTTCAGGGGATTGCCACCTATATGGTAGCTAGGGGTAACCTTATTTTTCCCGAAGGGTATGACTATGCATTTCTTGGCATTTAACTTTAGGCCATGGCTCTGGCACCAGTTATCCGTTTCTGTGAGACCCTTCTGAAGGATATCGGTGTCGGATGTGTTTTCAACTACGGCGCCCAGTTTGCAGTCATCTGCAAACTTTGTCAGCCATAACCCTCCTGTGTTTGCTTGTACTTCAGAAAAGTAGATGCCAAACAAGAGTGGGCCCAGGACTGAGCCCTGTGGGACACCACTTGTGACAGGCTTTGAGTCTGACATGGCGCCAGCAACTCTGACCCTGTGGGTTCTGTCACTCAGCCAGTTTGCAACCCATCTTGTAATGTATGGGTTTACATTTAAGTTGATGAGTTTTTCAATGATACCAGAGTGAGGTATTGTATCAAAAGCCTTCGCCAGGTCTAGGTAGGCTGTATGGACTGCCTTTCCCTCGTCAATGGCCTTGGTGACTAAAAAGTCAACCAAGTTTAAAAGGCATGATCTGCCTTTGACAAAGCCAAACTGGGTTGGATCCAAAGTCTGCAAGTTCCCTATGTCTTTATTTATGAGATCCATTATGATCCTCTCCATGGCTTTGCAGATAAGGCTTGTCAAGCTAATGGGACGGTAATTTCCAGGGTCGGTGGAGGCACCGCCTTTGTGGAGTGGGACCACAGTCGCTGCGCCACTCCTGGAGTGCGTATCCGGAGGTGAGACTAAGATTAAACAGCTGTCCTAACTGTGGGTTTAATTCCTCGTTGAGTTCATGGAGCACACAGCCGGGGACACCATCAGGTCCCATGGATGCTGTGTTCTTTGCCTTGGAGAGAACAGTTCTCACCTGGGCGTTAGAGATGTTTGGGGGGCTACAATCATTTGGTATAGATATCTCTCCTTTAGGGGAGAGAAGTTTGCACTGAACCTGTCAGCCAGTATGTTGGCAATGTCTGTAGGATCAGTAATCTTCACATCATTTTGAACTAATTCTGAGCATATCTGGGAGTTTCCTCCTAGGTTTCTGACATAGCTAAAGAATGCCTTATGGTTGTCTTTAGAGTCCTTAGCTATTTTTTTCTCAAAATTAGCTTTGGATGACTTTATGAGAGCTCTTAGCTTTTTACTTATAGTGATCAGCGGTGTCTTACCTTTTAAGGATTTTGCTCTATCTTGTAATAGCTTTCTCCTTTTGTTGTAGAGTTTGTTTATGGCTGGGGTCCACCAGACTGGATGCTTGCCTTTGGTACAAAGAGTCTTTGTTTTGCTTGGGATTGCCTGATCCATGCAGCCCTGCAGGTGCTGGTAGAAGGCATTTGTAAGTGATTCAGCGGTTTGAGTAATGTTAACCGCCGGCTCAGGGGCCTTAAAGGAGACCACACTAGTCTTTAGAAGTGTGAAGTCGGCTTTCGAGAAGTTCTTTACTGTGGTCTTTTTCATTTCGGGTGGGGGCGGGATGAGGACCTCCAGCGAGATTAGTTTGTGATCAGATCTCACCAGTGAGGGGTATACTTCCGGCGTTGAACATTGTGCTCCCATGTTCGTGATGATGAGATCAAGTATGTTTTCTCCTCTTGTGGGGATGGTGACTAGTTGTTCCATGGCATTTGAGTTTATGAATTCCAGGAACTTTTGGGCTAGAATGTTTGGGCTTGTGTAGTGTTCTCAGTCTATATTAGGGTAGTTGACGTCACCTAGTATGATGGTGTTCGGAGATACATTTATCCCCTCCAGTGTTTTCAGGAAGGCCATATGAGGTTCCTGAGTTTGCGAGGGTGGCCTGTAACATGCTACAAATTGCAGAGCAGTCTTGCCTATGGTTAATTGCACCTGGATGGTTTCCGATGCATCGTGCGATGCCACCAATCTTGAGGTGTGGGTGTCCTTGATGAATATGGATACCCCTCCTCCTTTCTTGGTATTGTCCGGGTTTTGGGGCCGGAACGCATGATATGAGGTAAAACCTGATAGTGCTGGGGTGCTCTCAGGAGCCTTGAACCAGGTTTCTGTCACAGCACAGACATCGATGTTCTCCATACTGAGAAGGGCCTCGAG